>NC_090025.1:1701051-1783551 GCF_037176765.1 Anolis sagrei | reverse complement strand
TCAGACAAGTATCAGAAGATTTCTGTGAATGTTCAGAGGATGAGAGGGATGATGGATTCCCAAGTGAGGAGTCTGTGAGTGCAGGGAGGGGAGGGGGTTGCAGATAGACGAGACTGGTGTTTTGGATTCTCTAGCCCACTCTCAGACAACAAGGGAAAGTGAAACTAGCTGTTCCCTAGAGAAACTGCCTTGGGGAGCTGAAGAGTTCTCAAGGGAGTGTAGATTAGATCTCAGGACTCAGGGCATGAAAAGCAGGCAATGAAGAGATTCCCCAAGAATTAGAGATAGGACTTTGAAGTCCAGGTGTGTTAAGGATGATGTCATGGGTACCTTGGCGGACTTAAATTAAGTGGTTTAGTTTCAGGCCTTTCAGAGGAGACAACGTTGCTAATGGGGATTGTACTCCTGTTCATGACTCCAAGTTCATGGTTCCCCATTTTTTCAAGATTCCTGTTCATTCCTATGTACCTTTGAAGGATTTATCTCTCTTCCTTTTCTCTTCGTCCTTCCCTCCCTCCTTCCCTTCCTTCTTCTCTTGCTCCCTCCCTCCCTTCCTTCCTCCCGTCTTTCCTCTCTTCCTTCTATTCCTCCCTCCCTTCCTTCCTCTCTTCCTCTCTTCCTTCTTCTCTTCCTCCCTCCCTCCCTTCCTTCCTTCCTCCCTTCCTTCCTCTCTTCCTCCCTCCCTTCCACCTTTCCTTCTTCTCTTCCTCCCTCCCTCCCCTCCTTCCTCTCTTCCTCCTTCTCTTCCTCCCTCCTTCCCTCCCTCTCTTCCTCCCTCCCTCCCTCCCTCCCTCCTTCCCTTCCTTCTTGGGGATCAGGGCCCCAAAAATGTTGGGCTCCTCAGGCTGCCCTTTTGCCGTGGCTCTTCCCTTGGGAAGAAAAGGGGAGAGCCATGTGGAAACTATAAGCTCCCCTTTGCCATAATTGAAGCCCTCCCTACAGATAGCCATGCCACCACCTCTGCTGAAAAACCTCCAGAGAAGGAGACTCTGTGGCAGAATATGCCACTGTCTGAAATGCATTCAAGCCACACAACAACAACTAACTTGACTCTCTCATCAGCCAAAAGCAGGCCCACACTTCCCATGTTTGGACACCCCTGCTCAACACACATGTTGACATTTTCCTTTTAAATGCAAACTCTCCTGACTATAGCTCAGCTCAATTCTGTTGTGCTTTTGACTCTGCTAATGTTATTAATTTATTCACAACATGTAGATGTTGTGCTAATGAAAGGCTAAACATTTTCAAACAGATTTGTTTCACCGCTGGCCTCGCAGCCCGAGACCTTTCACATTTGAGCATAAACATCCAATAGTTTGTGCATTGGGACGATGATTCTGAGGACCTGGGTTCGAATCCCCGCTTGTGTACTATCCTAGTTAGTTTGTTTTTCTCATTATTAATTGGTACATTTTGGACAAGACACACTCTCTCAGCCCCAAGGACACCCCACAATTAGGTTGCTATAAATTGGAAATGACCTGAAGGCATGCAACAACAACAACAACAACAACAATAACATGCCTATGGGAAGCCCTTCTGAGATGATGCCACCAAAGAGAGAGACACAGAGAGAGAAATCATCTTAGTAATGCCTCACCTCATCCAAAACCGAGAGCTCCATCTGTGGGGTTTTCCAGGTTTAAGGCAGAAGAGGAGGAATGAGAGAGAAAAGAGAAAGAAGGAGAGGGGGAAAAACAATGAGAAAAAAATATTGCATTTGCAAATCATTAAAATATCAACCCTCTTGGGTTTCATTATGCACTTGGTTCCAAGGGCTTGAAAGGGTCTGAGTTGGGAGTTGGAGCACAGCCAGTACTTAGAAAGCATTGGGCTGGGATTTGGGATTTGCAGGTTCCTCAGTGAACCAACATACTCCCTTGGGCCGGTCACTTATTGCATATCTCTGTTGGAAACAGCAACTTTCTTCAAGCCTTCACTAGTTATGTGTTATGTATGTAATTCAGATAGCTGACTGTATTGTATAGGTGTGCGCTGGTTTGCAGTTTTCCTTAACTCTGTGTAGTGGGAGGGGCTGCAGACCAAGTGACAAGATCTGGGACTGTTCAGGACTCAGACTTCGTTTTAGAAACTGTATGCTTATTGCATGTCTCTTTTGGAAATAGCAACCTTCTTCAAGCCTCAGATTGTTGACTGTATTGTATAGGTGTGCACTGGTTCACAGTTGTGGGAGGGGCTGCAGACCAAGTGACAAGATCTGGGATTGTTCAGGACTCAGACTCCATTTTAGAAACTGAATGCTTGTTGCATATCTATGTTGGAAATAGCAACCTTCTTCAAGCTTCCTATACTAGTTATTTGGCTGAGAAGGCTGAGAGGAGATATGATAGCCATGTATAAATATGTGAGAGGAAGCCACAGGGAGGAGGGAGCAAGCTTGTTTTCTGCTTCCTTGGAGACTAGGACGCGGAACAATGGCTTCAAACTACAAGAGAGGAGATTCCATCTGAACATGAGGAAGAACTTCCTGACTGTGAGAGCCGTTCAGCAGTGGAACTCTCTGCCCCGGAGTGTGGTGGAGGCTCCTTCTTTGGAAGCTTTTAAGCAGAGGCTGGATGGCCATCTGTCAGGGGTGATTTGAATGCAATATTCCTGCTTCTTGGCAGGGGGTTGGACTGGATGGCCCATGAGGTCTCTTCCAACTCTTTGATTCTATGATTCTATGATTCTATGTATATAATCCAGATTGCGGACTGTATTGTATAGGTGTGCACTGGTTTGTAGTTTTCCTTAACTCTATGTTGTGGGAGGGGCTGCAGACCAAGTGACAAGATCTGGGACTGTTCAGGACTCTGACTCCATTTCAGAAACTGTATGCCTTTAAGACAACAGTAGGAACAATATGCTTAGAGACTTTAGTGGAAACAAATGTATGCTTTCGACTTCAGTAGGAACAGTATACTTAGAGACTCCATTGGACTTTCAGACTAGACAGAGACTCAATTAGGCTCTCATAACAGAGAGATACTTTGGACTTTGGACTGTTGGTTATAAGAATAATGCCTTGTGTTACCTACACAAAGAAATGACTTCAAATTCTATCTGTAACAGGACTGATATGCAAAGTACCTCTAGGCTGAATACATGAAGTTTGTGAGTAAACCAGCAATGTTATTTTTAAAGAAGTCTGCTTATTTTTGTCTCTTGAGAGCATGACTTAAAGGCAAATATATTTTAAGAGAGAGTAGATTTTTTTGGGCAACTAAAGGAACACTTGTGTAAATCTGCTCCATATATATTTATATATATGGTGCATTTGCATATCTTTGTCCCTAAGCATTCAAAGAGATATCTAGGACATCAGTCTAACAACTGAGAAACCTAGTTGCCTTGCATGATGAATGCCATTTTCCCAAAAGGTTATGAGCCTTAACAGGTCATGGTTTTTACCGAAAGGTTGTGGTATCGTTTTTCAAAAAGTTATGACTTCTAACAAGGTCACCCCTTTCCAAACATCATAAAATCTCCAAAAGGTTCTGGAGATTTCCATTTTCCAAAACTCTTATTCTATATCAATATATCTCTCTTCCTTCAGGAGAGATAAATCAGGGTATAAATAAACATAACAACAACAACAACAACATGGCGGATAGCTGGGGGTGAGAGGGTTTTGTTTTGATATGGTTTGTTGTTGTTGTTTTGCAAACAACAAAAACAAGGTAGATAGCTGGGGTGAAAGGGTTTTGTTTTGATTTGGTTTGGTTTGTTGTTGTTGTTTTGCAATGGATGAATTATGCTTTATGGCATTTAGAGACACACAAAAAACAAGAATTTTCTGCACAGAAAACAGGTTTCTTGCACAGGAAACATTTGCTTTGGGCTGGCAACCAAACGCCAAGCCTTGGGACTTTTGAGCCAGGAAGAGTCTTTACCTCAAAGCCAGGGATGTGGTGGATAGCCGGCTGCAAGAAAGAGAACAGAGAGAAAGTCTGAATGGCGGAAAGCGTGGACTAGATGGCCTCTAAGGCTCCCTGCCAAATCTTTAGGCGTCTATGTCGGTGTTCTCGGCAGTGGTCAGGGGAGCTTTTCAAACAATTCAAACTTGTGCACCAGCTGCGAAGTCTGACTTGGCCACGGTGGTCCACGCTCTGGTTACATCCCGTATAGACTACTGCAACGCTCTCTACGTGGGGTTGCCTCTGAAGACTGCCCGGAAGCTTCAACTAGTCCAACGAGCGGCAGCCAGATTACTAACAGGAGTGGGGTACAGGGAGCATACTACTCTGTTGCACCAGCTCCACTGGCTGCCAATTAGCTTCCGAGCACAATTCAAAGTGCTGGTGTTAACCTATAAATCCCTAAACGACTCCGGCCCAGTTTACCTGTCCGAACGGATTCTCCCCTATGAACCATCAAGGTTGTTAAGATCGTCTGGAGGGGCCCTGCTCTTGGTCCCACCGGCCTCACAAGCGCATCTGGTGGGGATGAAGGACAGGGCCTTCTCGGTGGTGGCCCCTCGGCTCTGGAACTCCCTCCCACTGGAGATTAGAACTGCCCCTTCTCTCCTGACCTTTAGAAAACAGGTGAAAACCTGGCTCTGGAAACTGGCATTTGACGAGTGAGTCAATAACTCGTGACTACACGGACGGATGGTGATGAACTATGATTTTATTGTGACGACTTGGCCAATGTAATTATATGACTGTATTTTAGTATTTTTATGTTTTAGTGTATTATGGGATGTGATGTTTTTAAACGATTGTTTGTGATACTGTTGCTGTGAACCGGCCTGAGTCCCTCTACGGAGGTGAGAAGTATATAAAAGTTCTAAATAAATAAATATGTCCTTCTTGTTGTGGTTCAACAGTTTTCTCAGCCTGCAGTAGAGTTGGAGAAGCAGTTCTCACAGGACACGTATGCAGATGATAAGGAGGAGGCCCAGGTGCTGCTTCAAAGGGATAACACAACTGTGAGAAGAAGCTCGAGGATCGCTGCCAAGTTAGGTCAGCGATGGGTCAAGGGAGCAGTGGGAAAATAGATTGTTTTGATGTATAAAAGTGTTTAGGGCTTTCACTGGCGATTCACAGCTGTCAGTTTCAATGTGGCTTTCTGCTAGCAGTTTCATGATTCTGCATTGGGAGACAGGAGGCTTGGAGCCTGGGTTTCTTCGTGCTGCTTTTGGGCTAAGTTGCTTGGCACAGGGTTTGTGCTTTCTGCTTCATGACTCTTGTTTATCTTGATTTTCTCTTAAGGATTTCTGGATCTGTACCGTGCATTTTACCTGAACTTTGGAACATTGTATTGACTTAACCTTTGCCTTCTTTTGGAAACCTTACAATAAACTATAATCCTTACAGCCGTGGTCTGGTGGTGTTTGAGAGCAAGGTGAAGCTTAATCTGAGGTGCAACACTTCTATCTGTTATGGGCTGGGATTTAGCACAGCAGGTTAACTGCCAGCTGCAGTAAATCTTGCCGATCAAAAGGTTGGCAGTTCAAAGCCCGAATTAGGGTGAGCTCCTGGCCTTTAGCCCAGCTTCTGCCTCCTTAGCAGTTCAAAAGCAAAATTTGAGTAGGTAAATAAGTACCACTTAAAGCAGGTAGGCATTTCTGGCAAAAAAACGTATTACTTTTTGTTTTCCTGCGGCTTTTGTATGTGGCTGTCAACTTTATCGATCCAAATGGGTGATCAATATCTGCAACTGCATGAGTTCTTGGAAATTTTGCATTTTCAGGAAGGGGCTTGCTTGGCAATTCCATGGCTAATGGCCATCCGTCAGGGGTGATTTGAATGCAATATTCCTGCTTCTTGGCAGAATGGGGTTGGACTGGATGGCCCACGAGGTCTCTCCCAACTCTTTGATTCTAGGATTCTAGGATTCTATGATTGTAATCCGCTTTGGGTTTTAGTCAGAACCTCAAAGGACATGTGCAAGTTGTGGGATTGGTTTTCAGGACAAGATGCAGAGCCTTGGAGAGGCTCTTTAACATCCGGACTCAAACCCAGAACGGAGTCACATTGCTGCTGCAAAATGCCAACCACTTGCAAATCTCTCCCTAGACCCAAGAGTAAACACCTATGCCATGGGTTGCTTTGCAAACTTTGAGACTCTACGCTGTGGAAGGAATGCAGTTTGACCCCTGGCTGAAGGCAACAGAATCCTGGGAGTTGTAGTATTGCACTATCTGTACCCATCTTTGCCAGAATGGGCAAAGTACAGCTCCCAGGATCCCATTGCATTTGGCTACGGGGGTTAAAGTGGAATCGAACTGCATTCCTTCCATGGTGCAAATGCAACCTGAAGCACAAAGGGTAAAAAGAACATCTAAACAATAAACAAAGCCTTGGTGCCAAAACTGTTGTTGCGTACACGAGAACATTCCATGAGGTGTGACTGGCAGCAACCCAGAGGATCCATTCCTGGACTCGATGGCAAGGATTTGGGCCAAAAGCAGGAGAAAAGGACTTTGAGGGGACAGGTTGAGGATGGAGAAGAGAAAGGAGCAGAGCCAGACGTGAATTTCTGGAGAGAAGCATAGGCTCAGCGGGCAAGAAGGGACCCTTCCGGAGGTCATCCAGCCCAGCCCCCTTCTGCCATGCAAAAAGACACCGTCAAAACCCTCCTGACAGGTGGCCATACAGCATCTGCTTAAAAACCTCCAGAGAAGGAAGGAGACTCCACTGGACTCCCAGCCAAGACACATTACTCTGGAACTGGGAGAGATCCTCAAGCAGAAGTGGGCTGTACTGAAAGGCTCTTGGGGCTGCCTTCCAATACTGTTGTTGTTGGTGTTGTTGTTGTTAATGCACGGCCATTTGTCAGGAGGGTCTGGATAGTGTCCCTCCTACCTGGTAGAAAGAAGGGGGCTAGACTGGATGACCTTTGGGGGTCCTTTTCAACTATCTTATTGTTGTTGCTATTATTATAATTATAATTATTATGCAGTGGGTGCATGGCCATCTGTCGGGAGAATTTGAATGGTGTCCCTCCTGCCTGGCGGAAAGAAGGGGACTAGACTGGATGACCTTTGAGGGTCCCTTCCAACTATATTATTATTGTTGTTGTTGTGATCATTATTACTGTTGTTATTAATAATAATAATAATAATAATTTATTTATTAATCAACTTTGTATACCACCACTCCCTGAAGGCTCAGAGCGGTTTACAATATACATATACGATACACTACATTTAAAATCAAAGAAAAAATTCAATCAGCAAGATTCAAATGCCAGGCTAAATAAATAAGTTTTACAAGCTCTACGAAAAGATAGTAAGTCTCAGAGAACAGAAAATGCATGGTCATCTGTTGGGAGGGTCTGGATAGTGTCCCTCCTACCTGGTAGAAAGAAGGGTGCTAGACTGGGTGACCTTTGGGGGTCCTTTTCAACTATCTTATTGTTGTTGCTATTATTATAATTATAATTATTATGCAGGGGGTGCATGACCATCTGTTGGGAGGGTTTGAATGGTGTCCCTCCTGCCTGGTGGAAAGAAGGAGGCTAGACTGGATGAACTTTGGGGGTCCCTTCCAGCTATATTATTGCTGTTGATATTATTATTATTATTATTACTTTTATTATTATTATTATTATTAAGGAGGTGCATGGCCATCTGTCGGGAGGGTCTGGATGGTATCCTTCTTGCCTGGCGGAAAGAAGAGGGCTAGACTGGATTACCTTTGGGGGGTCCCTTCCCACTATATTATTGTTGTTGCTATTATTATTATTATTATTATTATTATTATTATTATTATGCAGGGGTTGCATGGCCATCTGTCGGGAGGGTTTGAATGGTGTCCCTCCTGTCTGACAGAAAGAAAGGGGCTAGACTGGATGATCTTTGGGGGTCCCTTCCAACTATTTTATTGTTGTTGATATCATCATCATTATTATTATTATTATTATTATTATTATGCAGGGAGTGTATGGCCATCTGTCAGGAGGGTTTGAATGGTGTCCCTCCTGCCTGGCAGAAAGAAGAGGGATAGACTGGATGACCTTTGGGGGTCCCTTCCCACTATATTATTGTTGTTGCTATTACTATCATTATCATTATCATTATTATTATTATTATTATTACTATTATGCAGGAAATGCATGGCCATCTGTTGGGAGGGTTTGGATGGTGTCCCTCCTGCCTGGCGGAAAGAAGAGGGCTAGACTCAATGACCTTTGGGGGTCCCTTCCAGCTATATTATTGTTGTTGATATTATTATTGTTGTTGTTGTTGTTATTATGCAGGAAATGCATGACCATCTGTCAGGAGAGTTTGGATGGTGTCCCTCCTGCCTGGTGGAAAGAAGAGGGCTAGACTGGATGACCTTTGGGGGTCCCTTCCCACTATATTATTGTTGTTGCTATTACTATTATTATTATTATTATTATTATTATGCAGGAAATGCATGGCCATCTGTCAGGAGAGTTTGGATGGTGTCCCTCCTGCCTGGCAGAAAGAAGGGGGCTAGACTGGATGAACTTTGGGGGTCCCTTCCAGCTATATTATTGCTGTTGATATTATTATTATTATTATTATTATTATTATTATGCAGGAAATGCATGGCCATCTGTTGGGAGGGTTTGGATGGTGTCCCTCCTGCCTGGCAGAAAGAAGGGGGCTAGACTGGATGAACTTGGGGGGTCCCTTCCAGCTATATTATTGTTGTTGATATTATTATTGTTGTTGTTGTTATTATTATGCAGGAAATGCATGACCATCTGTTGGGAGAGTTTGGATGGTGTCCCTCCTGCCTGGCGGAAAGAAGGGGGCCAGACTGGATGACCTTTGGGAGTCCCCTCCAACTATATTATTATTATTATTATTATTATTATTATTATTATTATTATTATGCAGGAAATGCATGGCCATCTGTTGGGAGGGTTTGGATGGTGTCATAGAATCATAGAATCATAGAATCAAAGAGTTGGAAGAGACCTCCTGGGCCATCATCCAGTCCAACCCCATTCTGCCAAGAAGCAGGAATATTGCATTCAAATCACCCCTGACAGATGGCCATCCAGCCTCTGCTTAAAAGCTTCCAAAGAAGGAGCCTCCACCACACTCCGGGGCAGAGAGTTCCACTGCTGAACGGCTCTCACAGTCAGGAAGTTCTTCCTAATGTTCAGATGGTGTCCCTCCTGCCTGGTGGAAAGAAGGGGGTTGGATTGGATGGCCTTTGGTTGTCTGTGACTCAATGACCCTGAATGCCCCCCCCCCCCCCATGGCTCACCTTTTCCCGCTGGATGAGCTCGAAGGCGGCCAGCAGCTCTCCGGCCGCCTGTCTGCCCCTCTGGACAGGGAACCAGGCCAGCCTGGGCTTTGGGTCCATACTGGGTTTGCAAAGGCAGCGGCCCAGGAACTCGTCAGCTCCCTGTTCAAAACACAAACACCCCGTGAGCCTTTCGACCTTCCCGTATGGCCCAGACATGCAGCGGGTTCTCCACTGATGCATCTACACTGTTTCAAATTCTGTGTTATGGGAAGGTCATTGCGAGAGGTAACACTGGCTATGCTGGGCTCCCTGCTACGATTGGCCCACTCCTCAAAGACACTCACATAGGTGTCGTGGTCAAAGATCTCGACCACGATGTTCGGAGGGGCGTCGGCGATGTTCTGCGGGTTCCCGAAGATCTCGATCTCGTAGAAGATGAGCGTCTGGTCCCAGGTGGGGTTCAAGGTGCTCTTCGCCACCACCGTCTTCTGGCTCTGGTGCAGGAAGGAGACCACGGCATACGGGTCTGCACAGGAAGAGAGAGGCGTGATCATAACAACAACAACAACAACAACAACAACAACAACAACAACAATTTATTTATTTCTATTCCACCCAATCTCCCCAAGCTTACTCATGGCAGACTAGTACACATACATGTCAAACATTCAATGCCGTTTGGACAAACAGGGGCAGAACAGACAGAAAGGAGGTAAGTGTTGGGGTTGTTGCATCCCAGATCAAGAAACGAGACCATAAGATTAAATCCACCACACTGGACTGTAGGAAAAACAATCCTTGTTTATTGATGAAAAATTGGTTACAAAAGAAAGGTAAATGCAAAGTCAAAAAGCCACAATAGAAACACAGCAGTCAGTAGAATCCCTGAACTTGAGCAAAATTCCAAAAGCCACAATACAAGAACCAGGAACCTGTTAGCATCTCACTAACCATGTGCTTGAAAACTAGAAGCCTCTGGGATTACCGGCCATGGAACACAGGAATTCTGCCAAGGCACAGCCACAGTCCCAAACGTTGCTTGATCTAAAGAGACACCCAGCAGGAGGCCCCTTAAACCAAAGAAGATATTCTTTGAAACTCCCCTTGACTTTGAAGCCTGGGCCTGTCTCTCCTGTCTCACCACAGTCAAGTGTGGTGGATTGTTATGGTCTCGTTTCCTGCTCTGGGTTGCAACAGTGTCGACGTCCAGCTCTTTGGCGCCTTGGAGGTTGTGTTCGAATTGAAACCAAGGGCTCCTAGAGTTGGGAGGGACCCCCAAAGGGCATCCAGTTGGACCCCTTTCTACCAGACAGGACGATACAAGCGAAGCGGCCCTAACAGATGGCCAGCCAGACTCATAAACATCAACAGGTTCATGGAGAAATCGGTCTATAAAACCAAAGGGTCCTAGAGTTGGGAGGGACCCCCAGAGGGCATCCAGTCGGACCCCCTTCTACTAGGCAGGAAGATACAACCAAAGCATCCCTGACAGATTCTAAACGATGCTTCATCTGACTGTATTTTCCATGCTTGGAACTTTTAAGCCTTTCCAAGCATTCAGAAACTGGTTTCATTTTCCCTGGGCGCCCCTTATCTTTTTCTGTTGAAGCCTGGCAGAACGCCAAAGGCATTGCTCGGCCTGCCTGTTTTGACTAATTTCCGCCCGCCTATCTATTTGCTCATTAGTTTCTGCAGGAGCCGAGTTGTTTTCAAGTCCCAAATCCTGGGAACTCTCTGGGAGCAATTCAGGGAATAAATCATCATCCCTATACCCTGCAGGAACATTCTCATGGGAAACTACACACTGAACAGGTATCTCTCTGTCATTCTCTGTATTAATATCCTTGACCAAACCATTGCCATCTTGAACCTCATTTACATCACTCCCTACATCCAAAGCACCCCGATCCTGAAACACAATCACAGTCTGAATTCCAACACAGCCTGGTTTCGCTTTCCTTGAGTGGCCCTTATCTTTTTCTGTTGAAGCCTGGCAGAACGCCGAAGGCATTGCTCGGCCTGCCTGTTTTGACTAATTTCCGCCCTCCTATCTATTTGCTCATTAGTTTCTGCAGGTGCTGAGTTGTTTTCAAGCCCCAAATCCTGGGAACTCTCTGGCCTGTCTGTTTTGACTAATTTCTGCCTGCCTATCTATATGCTCATTAGTCTCTGCAGGTGCCGAGTTGTTTTCAAGTCTCAAATCCTGGGAACTCTCTGGGAGCAATTCAGGGAGAACACAATCATCCCTACACCCTGCAGGAACATTCTCGTGGGAAACTACACTTGGAACAGATGTCTCCCTATCATTGTCTGCATCAATATCACTGACCAAACCATTGCCATTTTGAACCTCATTTACATCACTCCCTACATCCAAAGCACCCCGATCCTGAAACACAATCACAGGCTGGACTCCAACACAGCCTGGTTTCGCTTTCCTTGAGTGGCCCTTATCTTTTTCTGTTGAAACCTGGCAGAACACCGAAGGCATTGCTCAGCCTGTCTGTTTTGACTAATTTCCACCCGCCTAACTATATGCTCATTAGTTTCTGCAGGTGCCAAGTTATTTTCAAGCCCCAAATCCTGGGAACTCTCTGGGAGCAATTCAGGGAATAAATCATCATCCCTATACCCTGCAGGAACATTCTCATGGGAAACTACACACTGAACAGGTGTCTCTCTGACATTCTCTGTATTAATATCCTTGACCAAACCATTGCCATCTTGAACCTCATTTACATCACTCCCTACATCCAAAGCACCCCGATCCTGAAACACAATCACAGTCTGAACTCCAACACAGCCTGGTTTCGCTTTCCTTGAGAGGCCCTTATCTTTTTCTGTTGAAGCCTGGCAGAACGCCGAAGGCATTGCTCGGCCTGCCTGTTTTGACTAATTTCTGGCCACCTATCTATATGCTCATAAGTCTCTGCAGGTGCCAAGTTGTTTTCAAGCCCCAAATCCTGGGAACTCTCTGGCCTGTCTGTTTTGACTAATTTCTGCCCGCCTATCTATATGCTCATTAGTCTCTGCAGGTGCCGAGTTGTTTTCAAGTCCCAAATCCTGGGAACTCTCTGGGAGCAATTCAGGGAGTAAACCATCATCCCTACGCCCTGCAGGAACATTCTCATGGGAAACTACACTTGGAACAGGTGTCTCTCTGTCATTGTCTGCATCAATATCACTGACCAAACCATTGCCATCTTGAATCTCATTTGCATCATTCCCCACATCCAAAGCACTCCGATCCTGAAACACAATCACAGGCTGAACTCCAACACAGCCTGGTTTCGCTTTCCTTGAGAGGCCCTTATCTTTTTCTGTTGAAGCCTGGCAGAACGCCGAAGGCATTGCTCGGCCTGTTTGTTTTGACTAATTTCTGCTCACCTATCTATATGCTCATTAGTTTCTGCAGGTGCTGAGTTGTTTTCAAGCCCCAAATCAATACCACTGACCAAACCATTGCCATCTTAAACCTCATTTACATCATTCCCCACATCCAAAGCACCCTGATCCTGAGACACAATCACAAGCTGGACTCCAACAATATGAAAAGTATATAATTTATGTATAGCGATGGAGATAGATAGATAGATAGATAGATAGATAGACACACACACATACATACACACACATATATGTGTGTGTGTGTACATATATGGAGCCCCCGGTGGTGCAGTGGGTTAAACCACTGAGCTGCTGAACTTGCAGACTGTAAAGTTGGCGGTTCAAATCTGGAGAGCGAGGTGAGCTCCCACTGTTAGCCCCAGCTCCTGCCAACCTAGTAATTTGAAAACATGCAAATGTGAGTAGATCAATAGGAACCGCTCTGGCAGGAAGGTAACAGCACTCCATGTAGTCATGCCAGTGGCTGCATGACCTTGAAGGTGTCTACGGACAACGCCGCCTCTTCGGCTTAGAAATGGAGATGAGCCCCAGAGTAGGACACAACGAGACTTAATGCCAAGCGGAAAACCTTTACCTTTACATATATACACACATGCATATTGTATGAAACTCTCATACGGGGTTGGTTTAACCTTCTATATTGTGCGTCTAAGAAGCAAAGTGTCTCACCTGAAAAGCTGTCTTTATCCATGGCAACGAGATCCCTGGCTTGGTAGATGTAGCAGCGCAAGTGGTACCTGTTTCCATCTACAGTGGGAGGAAAAGATAAACAAACAACAACATGTAAACAAAAAATGCATGCCAAGAAGCTCCCACAGACAAGAACGATGGGAGGCGCAGTCCAACACACCGACAAAGAAAGCAAGCTGCTTGGATAAACTGGATGATATTGCAGTGTATAATAATAACAACAACTTGACAATGTGTATAATATTTCCAAATGATCTTTCTGTCAAGAGTGCGACAGAAGCTTTGGAGCTTAGAAGAATGGACACTTTGAGACTTCAGTAAAAGCAAACATTTAACTTTACTGAGCAGAGCAAATATACAACAGCACACATTCGCATTTACATCCAACCAAACAGACAGGAAACAAGACGAAAGACACAACAAAGAAGGACCAACGAAACCTTATCTCTGGATCCTCCCTACGCGTTCCAGGCACACTCAGGGTCACATCTTCACAGTTCATTAGAGGCTTGACTGATTTGATTAACCCTTTCAGAGTCAATACACTCTCTGGTAATGCAATCAGGTTACATTCACAGGCATTGCACAAAATTACATTTAAACATTCACATTACACTAATCTTACATTAACACTTTCCATCCAAACTCAGGAACGGAAAACGGAATATTGGTGGGCAGGAAAAGAGATTTAAAGACGGGCTCAAAGCCAACCTTAAAAACTCTGGCATAGACACTGGGAACTGGGAAGCCCTGGCCCTTGAGCGCTCCAGCTGGAGGTCAGCTGTGACCAGCAGTGCTGCAGAATTTGAAGAGGCACGAATGGAGGGCGAAAGGGAGAAACGTGCCAAGAGGAAGGTGTGTCAAGCCAACCCCAACCGGGACCGCCTTCCACCTGGAAACCGATGCCCTTACTGCGGGAGAAGATGCAGATCAAGAAGAGGGCTCCACATTCATCTACAGACCCACCCCCAGGATACTACACTTGGAGGACTATCATCCTCGGACTACGAGGGATCGCCTAAGTAAGTAAGTGAGTATGCCACATTTCTTAAGGTTAGCTTTAAGCCCATCTTTGCATCTCTTTTGTTGTCCACCAACATTCAGGTTTCCATTCTTAGGTTGAGAGTAGAGTAACTGCTTTAGGAGACGGTGATCTTTGGGCATTCGGACAACGTGGCCTTCAGTTCAGCGAAGCTGATGGCAGAAGATCATCACTTCAACACTGGTGGTCTTTGCTTCTATGGGGAATGCCATTGCTTTAACTATGTGGATCTTCATTGTCACTATATGCCTGCGAAACGTGGACTGTCTACAGACATCACATGCAACTCCTGGAACGATTCCATCAGCACTGCCTTCGGAAAATCCGGAAAATCTCTTGGGAAGGCAGGCAGACAAACGACAGCATGCTGGAAGAAGCAAAGACCACTAGCATTGAAGCGATGCTCCTCTGCCATCAACTCCGCTGGACCACGTTGTCCGAATGTCCAACCACCGTCTCCAAAAGCAGTTGCTCTATTCCGAACTCAAGAACAGAAAATGGAATGTTGGAGGACAGGAAAAGAGACTGAAAGACTGTGACGATGTGTAAATTTTATTCCTTTGGTTATGTGTAATTTAAACAGTAGTTTATAGATGGTAAGTATGGGGGATTATGTTTTGTTGGAGATGGTGGCTTGGCGTTAGCTGGGTTGCCATAGCAACAGGGGCGGAGCCAACTGCCTCTTCACGGGGCAGCTGTTTTGAAAGTCAGTCAGTAAGCCGGTGAGCTACTGGGAAGACTGAGTCTCTGGGTGGAGATTCAGGGAATGTGTCTGTAGCCGGTGTGCTATAGGGAAGACTGAATCTCTGGGTGGAGATTCAGGGAATTAATTGGTGACCAAAGGGGTTACAGAAAAGGACCCAGTAGTGATAAAACTACAGGGGGTTATTGATTCTGAGTTAAGAATCAAGGTTTGGCTGGGAGCCAATTCTGTTAATAAGCCTTTTAGCTTATTTGTTTTATTAGGACAGCTGTCCAGAAGAGTTACATCTGCTTATAGAAACCTCTTGAAGTCTATGCCTGAGATTACTCATGAAACCTTATTAATGTAACCAATCAAGATTTGTGCCTCTTGTGAAGAAACAGTTAAACATGTTATACTCCTGTTAAAATAAACTTGTTACTGTTTTCCTCAAGCCTTGCCTGATACAGTTTCTTTCAAGGCAAAGAGCCTGCATAAGAAGTAAAGTCAAGCCAGGGACAGTAAACGCTACGCTATCAAGTGAATAAAGCCTTCTGTAATTAATAGTCCCTTTATAAAATAGCTCCTAAGCTGATATTGATCGTTGCCCAGCTTTCCTCACACATTAGGTGGCAGTAAGCTTTAACCACACTCCTTCACAAAGACGAACTCAAAGCCAACCTTAAAAACTCTGGCATAGACACTGAGAACTGGGAAGCCCTGGCCCATGAGCGCTCCAGCTGGAGGTCAGCTGTGACCAGCAGTGCTGAAGAATTTGAAGAGGCACGAATAGAGGGTGAAAGAGAGAAACATGCCAAGAGGAAGGTGCATCAAGCCAACCCCGAATGGGACTGCCTTCCACCTGGAAACTGATGCCCTCACTGCGGGAGAAGATGCGGGTCAAGAATAAGGCCCTACGGTCACCTACAGACCCATCCCCAAAACACATCACTTGGAGGACCATCATCCTCAGACTACGAGGGATCGCCTAAGAAGAAGAATGGATTTTTGGACTTTGGTTTTCATGGACATAACCTTTTGAACTTTGATCCCTTTTATGTTCTTGCTTGCTCTTCCTACACTCTGCTTTTAATAAATGTTTACATGGGGTCATCTGGTCAGTCTGTGGCGAAAGGAGGTCCAGGGCTCGAGGACACCAAGAGCAGAATGTGCTCTCGCAGGATGTCCCTCTTGCAAAAACAAAGTTTGTGCAGTTTAGTAAACTTTCCCCATGTTTTTTAATGATAGAGCCAATTAGGAAATAACATTGAGAACCTGATGCCGAGTTCGCCCCAGACCCCTGCTTTCCAGCTGATCTGACCAGCTGCAGGGAGTTCCACATTTCCTGGATGCTCTGATGAAATGTGCCCCAGCAGCAGCCTCAACCAGGGACTCTCTGCAGCCTTGAGCTCTCGCCTTTCGCTTCTTTCCCCAGCCAAACATTGTAACAAAACCCTCAATGAAGACTAATTGAATTGTAACCTTCACCTCTTCATAGTGATACATTGTGTCCTTTTACTGACTCACTAGTATGTAATGCATGAATTCACCCTTTTCCGGGCCGCGGGCAGCCCCTGGCCCACAAGGGAGGCCGAATCTGCGTTTCTTCAAACCGCGGATACGGAAACCCCTCGGGCCCCCGTATCCGCGAATTGATGAAACGACTCCATTTTGGTGCCATATTTTTCCTAGCTCAATTCTAACACTATCTGCGAGCCCTTTTTGGTGGATTCGCACGGTCTCTCCTTCAGGGCCAGACCCTTTTAAATTCTTCCTCGACTTCAAACCTAGGAACAAAATCACAGTGTGACCTAGTACTAGTATTCGAGGGGAGTTCTGACCCACGGTCTGACTTTTCCCATGCAAATGCACTCTCGCTGGGACAGACTTCGACCAACAGCAAGTCCCATCATCCTTAGAGAAGGGCGACTCACAGTCAAAGATGCAGGAAATGGTCGGTCGGTTCACCCCAAAGTTGAGGGTTGACACGGACTTGCCATCGTCGCTCTTATCATCTGTCACTCCGCCCTGAAAGAGGAGGCAAAAGGAAGGCGTTGGGAGGAGAAGGAAGATGCGGAAGGCCATTCACACTGGGGAACAGATGCGGTTTGGCACCACTCTGGCCATCATGGCTCCATGTTATGAAATATTTGGGAACTATAGTTTGGAGGTGGGATGTTGGTTCAAATCCAGGGAGCGGGGTGAGCTCCCACTGTTAGCCTCAGCTCCTCACAGTCTAGCAGTTCAAAAACATGCCAATGTGAGTAGATCAGCAGTTAGAATTGGGGGAGTAGGGGGAGCTCCCGCTGTTAGCCTCAGCTCCTGCCAACTTAGCAGATTGAAAACATGCCAATGTGAGTAGATCAGCAGTTCGAATCTGGAGAGCAAGGTGAGCTCCTACTGTTAGCTCCAGCTTTTGCCAACCTAACAATTCGAAAACATGCAAATGTAAGGAGATCAGCAGTTCGAATCTGGGGGGCAGGGTGAGCTTCCACTGTTAGCCTCAGCTCCTGCCAACCTAGCAGTTTGAAAACATGCCAATGTGAGTAGATCAGCAGTTTGAATCTTGGGAGCAGGGTGAGCTCCCGCTGTTAGCCTCAGCTCCTGCCAACCTAGCAGTTTGAAAACATGCAAATGTGAGTAGATCAGCAGTTCGAATTTGGGGAGCAGAGTGAGCTCCCGCTGTTAGCCTCAGCTCCTGCCAACCTAGCAGTTTGAAAACATGCAAATGTGAGCAGATCAGCAGTTCGAATCAAGGGAGCAGGGTGAGCTCCCGCTGTTAGCCTCAGCTCCTGCCAACTTAAGAGCTCGAAAACATGCCAATGTGAGTAGATCAGCAGTTCGAATCTGGGGAGCAGGGTGAGCTCCCTCTGTTAGCCTCAGCTCCTGCCAACCTAGCAGTTTGAAAACATGCCAATGTGAGTAGATCAGCAGTTTGAATCTTGGGAGCAGGGGGAGCTCCCATTGTTAGCCTCAGCTCCTGCCAACCTAGCAGTTTTAAAACATGCAAATGTGAGTAGATCAGCAGTTCGAATCTGGGGAGCAGAGTGAGCTCCCGCTGTTAGCCTCAGCTCCTGCCAACCTAGCAGTTTGAAAACATGCAAATGTGAGCAGATCAGCAGTTCGAATCAAGGGAGCAGGGTGAGCTCCCGCTGTTAGCCTCAGTTCCTGCCAACCTAGCAGTTCAAAACATGCAAATGTGAGCAGATCAGAAGTTTGAATCTTGGGAGCAGGGTGAGCTCCCGCTGTTAGCCTCAGCTCCTGCTGAGGGGTGTGGGGATGATGGTGTGCTTTCTGAATTGTTACCAGAGAGTTCCCCTGATAGGGAACATGAAAACAACTCGGCATCTGGCCCAGCTACAGAAATTAATGCGCAAATGGATAATGAGCAAATAGATAGATGCGAGGTGTTTAGTCAAAACAGGAGAGCTGAACAGTGGCTTCAGTGGTCTGCCAAGCTTTGAGAGAAAAAGATAAGAAATTCTCAGCTAAAGAGAAACCAATTTCTGAGTGTTAAGAGACTTAGCTAAAGAGGAGATAAAAGTCCGAAGTATAGGATATGTAGTCAGATGAAGCATTGTTTGGAATCAAGTCAAGATCCCGTCCTTGTTCATTGAAGCTTTGTTTGGAAAATGCATATTTTAAGTGCCTTTGTTTCATGGTTTTGATCCTTGGATTTTTATGCTCTATATTCATTCCTTGGGTTCATGTTTCTTGATTCCTTGCATTTTATTTGGGAAGTTTTGCCTTGGTTTTTATACACTTTGCTGGACTATTACCCTGGACTACTTTGTTCCTGCTTATCTTCCTATCTAATTGGCTTTACTTATTTCTTTAAAGTGCTTTTTACTTTCCTGCTTTTTAATTATCTGTCAGTGGGCTTTTCCTGTCCTGGAGTGCAACAGTAGGCATGCTGGCCATTTGAGATCCTAGATTCACTGGAAGTCCCTTTGTACACTGCAGAATTAATGAAGATTGAGACTCATTCAACTCCCGTGGCTCGACTCTCTGGCCTTGTGAGAATTGCGGTTTTGCAAGACCTTTAAGTCTTCCTTGCCAAAGAAGAACAGAGCCTCAGCGCACTACCAATCCCATCATTCCATAGAACCAAGCCACAGCAATTAAAACAGCACCAAACGGCATCAATTCGACAATGGGAATGGCCTGAATCCTGGGCCTCCTCCAACCCAGATGTAAATGGAGCACTGGCTGTGAAACATATTCCGCTAAGAGCCCCGGCCAATATAATTAATGGAGGGGAACCTCTCTTAATGGCGCAGCCAACGCTTTTAGGCGCCTTTCTCACCTCCTAATTGCAGACGTTTTGGGGAAATGGAGAGGAGGGGGCTCCAGGAGATGGTCATGCAATAGTTTCAATTGCCGGGCATCCTTTGGAAAGAGCAAGGGATGGGGTTTCCAGACACTGGGCCCCAGGAACTGGTCAGGAAGGTGGTTAAGCCCTTCTGTCCACTGGGGAGAACTGGGTCTTGCAAGATTTTATTTCTGCAAAAGAAGCTATTTTCCACCACGGTTCACCACCTTCCCACTCCTTGGATCCTAAGCAAGAGCTGGAAAGCATTGCATGGCAAGGGTCATCTAAGAGAGTTGGAAGAAACTGGAAGGGTCACCTTGAAGATCTGGAAGACCTGGAATGTCACCATTAGACACCATTAGAAGGAACCTAGTGGTCAACTGGTAGAGTTGGAAGGCATACCAACAACCTTTCCAAGACTAGAAGGGTCATTGATACAAAGATATTGCAAGGATTCAACAACTTGAATCAGAAGGAACTGCAAGGTTCAAGTAGTCAAGTTGGGAAGGAACTACAATGGTCAACAAGGAGAGTTGGAAGGGATCTCCAATGTTATCCCATGGAGATGGAAACAATTGCAATGGTCAACCAGTATAGCAGAGTAGGAAACAACCCCAAGGAAGGATCAACCAATAGAGTTGGAAGAAACTGCAAAGACTCACCATGGATTTGGAAGGATTTCTAAGGGGTCAAGTAGCAGAGTTGGAAGGAACCACAGCTGTCAGTAAACTCTATTGGTTTACTGTTGCAGTTCCTTCCTTCTCTACTGGATGACCATTTCAGGTTCTTCCAGCTCTACTAGTTAAATCCTTGCAATATTTCTCTAATTCTACTAGTTGAATTACTTGTAGTTCCATAAATTGAATCAATAACTTGAATCAGAAGGAACTGCAAGGTTCAAGTAGTTGAGTTGGGAAGGAACTACAATGGTCAACAAGGAGAGTTGGACAGGATCTCCAATGTTATCCCGTGGAGATAACGGGAAGGTCAACCTTCCAAAACAGACTGCAAGCGTCCACTTGTAGAGTTGGTTGAGAACCAAGAGATGGAAGGAACTACAAGTCATTCAACTAGTAGAATTAGAGAAATATTGCAAGGATTTAACTAGTAGAGCTGGAAGAACCTGAAATGGTCATCCAGTAGAGAAGGAAGGAACCGCAACAGTAAACCAATGGAGTTTACTGACAGCTGTGGTTCCTTCCAACTCTGCTACTTAACCCTTGGAGATCCAAGTGAGTCTTTGCAGTTTCTTCCAACTCTACTGGTTGATCCTTGCTTGGGGTTGTTTCCTACTCTGCTACTCGTTGACCATTGCAATTGTTTCTATCTCTCTAGGATAACATTGGAGATCCCTTCCAACTCTCCTTGTTGACCGTTGTAGTTCCTTCCCAACTTGACTACTTGAACCTTGCAGTTCCTTCCAATACAAGTTGTTGAATCCTTTCAATATCTTTCTATCAAATGGCCCTTATGGGTCTTTCTGACCCAAACAGTTCAATTCTTGTAATTTGGATTCAACTTGGATTCAACTTAGAAGGAAATTGCAAGTTGGATTCTTGCAATTTCCTTCTAAGGAACCTTAAGAGTCATCTGGTAGCATTGAAAGAAATTGCAAGGATTCAACTACTAGCGTTGGAAGAACCTGAAATGGTCATCCAGTAGAGATGGAAGGAACTAAAAGGGTCAACTAATAGAGTTAGAAGGAAATTGCAAGAACCCAACTACTAGAGATGGAAGGAACCACAAAGAGAACTAGTAGAATAGGAAGGAACCATAAGGTTCAACTAATAGAGAAAAATATTGCAAGGATTCAACTACTAGAGTTGGAAGAACCTCAAATGGGCATCCAGTAGAGATGGAAAGAACTACAAGGGTCAACTAGTAGAGTGAGAAGAAAATTGCAAGAACCCAACTAGTAGAGATGGAAGGAACCACAAGGAGAACTAGTAGAGTAGGAAGGAACCATAAGGTTCAACTAATAGAGAAAAATATTGCAAGGATTCAACTACTAGAGTTGGAAGAACCTCAAATGGGCATCCAGTAGAGATGGAAAGAACTACAAGGGTCAACTAGTAGAGTGAGAAGAAAATTGCAAGAACCCAACTAGTAGAGATGGAAGGAACCACAAGGAGAACTAGTAGAGTAGGAAGGAACCATAAGGTTCAACTAATAGAGAAAAATATTGCAAGGATTCAACTACTAGAGTTGGAAGAACCTCAAATGGGCATCCAGTAGAGATGGAAAGAACTACAAGGGTCAACTAGTAGAGTGAGAAGAAAATTGCAAGAACCCAACTAGTAGAGATGGAAGGAACCACAAAGAGAACTAGTAGAATAGGAAGGAACCATAAGGTTCAAGTAATAGAATGAGAAGAAGATTGCAAGGATTCAACTACTAGAGTTGGAAGAACCTGAAATGGGCATCCAGTAGAGATGGAAGGAATTGTAAGGATGAACTAGTAGAGTTAGAAGGAAATTTCAAGAGTCCAACTAGTAGAGATGGAAGGAACCACAAGGTCAAAATAAGAAGGAAATTACAAGGATTCAACTGTTTGGGTCAGAAAGACCCACAAGGGCCATTTGATGGAAAGATATTGCAAGGATTCAACAATTTGAATCAGAAGGAACTGCAAGGTTCAAGTAGTCAAGTTGAGAAGGAACTACAATGGTCAACAAGGAGACTTGGGACCGGAAAATGAACGGCAGCCAATGGAGCTCCTTAAACAGCGGTTGACCGCTCCCTGTAACTCACTCCAGTTAGTAAACTGGCTGCCTACCCGTTGAACCAATTGAAATTTTGGTAGAGCAGAAGGGGGTCAAGCTGGATAGCCTTTGGGGGTCTCACCCTACTCTGTGATCCTACTCTGTGATGGTTTTGGAGAATGGCTCTGGGTCCAAGGAAGACTCCAGGAGGCTCCTCACTTTGTGGTTGTTGTGGCTGAGCTGTTTTCTGATGATGAGGACGATGGGATTCAGATTTCTGCTGGGATCCAGCTTCCTGACTCTTCGTCTATGCCTCAAATCTCTGGGCCTGCCTCTGAGGCTCCCACAGACAGTGCAGTGTCAACAGAGCCGGTCCCAGCAGAAAGGAATTTTAACGAAGGAGATAGTGAACAGGTGCCTTCCCACACTGATACCGAAAGTGTAGATAGTTACTTGACCTGACAAGCTCGTCTTGATCTGACGGTCAGGCGGAGTTCTAATCTGGCCGGCAGACGAGAAGCCAGCTCGGTGAAAGGTCATCACAATGCTTTTATGATGATGAGAGCCACATGTTTTCATGTTAGAAAGGCCTTTTGCAAACCAAGAGAAAGTGTCAGTTCAACGTAGCTTACTAACCTGAAAGCTTCATGGAATAACCTTAGCCTGGAAAGCAGTACGCTTGGGATTTCTTGCATTGTGATTATTGGAGCAATTGTTTCATTGCGTGTACCTGGGACTCTGGTTTGAACTTTGCCTATAGGATTGTGTCTTCTGCTTTTTCCTGAAGATCTTTGGAACTATATGATGCATTTAACCTTAATCTTTGGAACTTTGCAACACTTATTCTTTATTTTGACTTGGATTTTCTCCTCAATAAACTATAAAACTACAGCTCTTGTGTTGTAGTTCAGCGTGTTGGTAGCGTTGCTACTCCTGGTAGCAGAGAGAAAAGGTCTGCTCAGGAGTCGGAGGGAGAACAACAGCGAAAGCGCATTAGGGAAATCATTATGGCCCCAAGTGAGACTGACACGTTTCAAGGCTTCTCAGATTGTGAAATGGGGGATGGGGAAGAGAGCAGAGGTGTAAAGAGGGCTGCTCGCGATCCGGAGTCTGAAGGGGAGTTGCAGAGGAAGCGCATCCAGGAAATACTTACTGCGCCAACACAGGATGAGGATTTCCTGGGGTTTGAAAGGAGTTCTGGGTCTGGGAGTGATATGGAAGAGGAGGAATTGGATTGGACCCATGTTCAACAAACAAGGGACATTTGCAATCAACCCACCTCCAGTGAGGAATTTGAGGGGTTCACTGAGGATTGGCAGCCAAGGACCTCTTGGCAGGATCTAAGTCTTAGCAGACGCTGGCAGAGGTGGAGAGCGATGAAGAAAGGGTGGGGAATGTATTGTCGAAGGCTTTCGTGGCTGGAATCCATGGGTTGTTGTAGGTTTTTCTGGGCTATATGGCCATGTTCTGGAGGCAATTTTTCTCCTGACGTTTCGCCTGCATCTATGGCAAGCATCCTCAGAGGGAGTGAGGATGCATCTATGGCAAGCATCCTCAGAGATAGTGAGGGTGGGGAGCTCATCAAGCTCTGAGGAGGAACTTTGAGATAAAAGTGGGTTCTGTTTGCATGATGCTTTGCAGAAGGCAAAGTGTCTTTATTGGACATAACTCTTTGTACTGCCAACTCTTGAAATTGGGTTCTTGGGCTACAGCTTCGTGTGTTCCTGAATTCCTGTTCCTTGGTGATTCCTGCGTTCCAGTGTTTGTTTACCAACGGCTTGACCACAGACCGGTTTGACTATCGTTTTTGGCTTTCTGGACTTTAAACTCTTATAACTTTGTGCTTGAACAATTCCTCATTCTGGGACTTCGTTTTTCCATCTTCTGTGACTGTGTTTTTGTGCTGTGCCAGCTTTCAAGCGAATTGCTTAAGTTTGAGTTTAATCCGGATTATAAGGCAGCGCTATAATCCGGGTTATATTTTTGTTACTGGTATCGCTTTGTTTTTGATGCCAAATTACTACTGGGACTCTCTGCACTGAAATTAAGTGCTTTGAAATACTATTGTTATTTATTTATTTATTTATTTATTTATTTACTGCACTTGTAGACCGCCGTTCTCAGCCCTGGGGCGACTCACGGCGGTGTACAACATATAAAAACAATTTACAATAAAGGCAATATCACAAACAACAATAACAACATCACTATCAATAATACAATTACACTAAATCATTCGCGACGTCTCATCATAGAATCACAATCCAATCTCGTTATCCATATTCCGTTCCAATCATCATTGCCAATTGTTGTAGCACTTAGTCAAACGCCTTCTCAAACAACCATGTCTTTAGTCTCTTGCGGAATGTCATAAGGGAGGGCGCCTGTCTGATGTCTACAGGGAGGGTGTTCCACAGCCGAGGGGCCACCACCGAGAAGGCCCTATCCCTCGTCCCCGCCAGACGTGCCTGTGAGGCAGGCGGGATCGAGAGCAGGGCCTCCCCAGACGATCTCAAAGTCCTCGTGGGCTCATAGGCCGAGATGCGGTCAGAAAGGTATTTTGGGCCGGAACCGTTTAGGGCTTTGTAGGCCAACACCAGCACCTTGAATTGGGCTCGGTAGCAGATCGGCAGCCAATGGAGCTGGAACAACAAGGGCGTTGTGTGCTCCCTGCGTCCCGCTCCTGTTAGTAACATGGCTGCCGCGCGCTGGACTAGCTGGAGCTTCCGGGCCGTCTTCAAGGGCAGCCCCACGTAGAGAGCGTTGCAGTAGTCAAGGCGGGATGTGACCAGAGCGTGTACTACCGTGGCCAAGTCAGACTTCCCGAGGTACGGGCGCAGCTGGCGCACGAGCCTGAGCTGTGCAAATGCTCCCCTGGTCACCGCTGAGACCTGGGGATCCAGGCTCAACGATTAATTTTTGTACAATAAAGCTGTGTTTTGAACTCTTATCTTGTGTTTGGCTCTAATTAAGGCTTCTGGGTCTGGACATCTTGTGTGGTGGTGTTTGGAAGCAAGGTGAAGCTTACTCTGAGTTGCAACAGTGGTGTGGCATTTCCCCATCGGTATCTCTACTAAAACTTTGCCCACAGCTATCAGGTGGATCCTGGGCACACCTTTCGAATTCCTGGGGCATCTTGTGAGGGCCATGCAAAAAAAAGGAGGGGTCTTTTCTAGGCCTGGGCGGTTTTGTTCGTTAATTTTGTAATTTGTTAAATATTCGTTAATTTTAGCAATTACAAAACGATTACAAAACTTATTTTTAAACCCGGAAGTGTTTTTAAATATCGAAACGGCAGGCGCCAAAAAATTTTGTATTTCCGTCCATTTCGGAAATACGTAAGATGGCCGCCTGGTGATGCTTGCTGGGAGCTCTCCTCTCTCTCCTCTCTTAGCCAGTCAGAGGCAGAGCCTGAAAGAGGAGGAGGAGGAGGAGGAGGAGAGGGCGGGGAAGGCGCCGGCTGAGCAAGCGAGCGAGAGGGCGAGCGAGAGGGCGAGTGGCGAGCGAGAGGGCGAGCGAGAGGGCGAGCGAGAGGGCGAGCGAGACGGCGAGCGGCGAGCGAGAGGGCGAGCGGCGAGTGAGAGGGCGAGTGAGAGGGCGAGCGGCGAGCGAGAGGGCGAGCGGCGAGCGAGAGGGCGAGCGGCGGGCGAGAGGGCGAGCGGCGAGCGAGAGGGCGAGCGGCGAGCGAGAGGGCGAGCGGCGAGCGAGAGGGCGAGCGGCGGGCGAGAGGGCGAGCGACCCTCAGCGGGAAGGCGGCCCGTCCCTCCTTCCTCACCTTTGCGGTGGGTGTGCTTCATTCTCCCAATTCCTTAGCGGAGGGCTGGGCTAGATGGCCTTTGGGGAGCCCTTCTCCCAATTTCGCATTGCTTCAGAGGAGCCGGGCCCGACTCGGCGGCAACGCTTGAGAGCCCGCCAGAGTGAGTGAGTGCCTGCCTTCCCTCCTTAATAATAATTTCTCCTCCCTATTCTACTAAATTGATAATTAAATTAAAAAAATATTGAAAAAATATCGAAAAAAAAAGGGCTCCATCTTTACAAAATGTTTTGTAAATATTAACGAAATTTTGTAAATACCGAACTTTTTTAAGGGAAAATTTTGTAATTATTTTAAATATCGAAACAAAAAAAAACCCCAAATACAAATCGATTTTAGAAACAAATTTTTGCGTTGTTACCCAGGCCTAGTCTTTTCCACTTTTTTTCTCCTTCCCCTTTTATTTTAAGCCCGTGCCGTTCGGACGTTCTCTGCGCAAGGAGTCGAGGAAACTTGGCAAACGCCGGAGGAGAGTAAGAATATACCAAAACGTATTTGAAAAGAAAGAGAGAAGGTGAAGGGGGGGGAAAAAGGCAAACCACACGACTACATTTTATACATGAACTTGCCCCAAACCGAATCCAAATGTCAAGGGGGGAAAAAGAGGAGGAAAAGGACAAACTGTAACCTAAAGAAGGGAAATCCAGAGGAGGAGCGAGGAGCACGACGGGCAAGGGGGAAATATAATAGCGCCTTTGTGCCAGAGCCCTTTGGTTCCCATTAGCTGCCTGGAAAAGCCAGCAGATTATGAAATCCAATGTCTTAAGAAAGCCAACATATTAGTTAAGAAAATAAATGTGGGAACGGGTCGTTTTGGGGGGAGGAGAGGCCGAGGCTGGCCGACGTCCTTCCGAAGAGCGGCCTTGCAAATGCAAGATACTCCACTTTGGCAGAAAAAATGAAATGCAAAGATACAGAATGGGGGACAATGCCTGGCTCGAGAGCAGTACGTGTGAAAAAGATCTTGGAGTCCTCGTGGACAACAAGTTAAACATGAGCCAGGAATGTGATGTGGCGGCAAAAAAAGCCAACGGGATTTTGGCCTGCATCAATAGGAGCCTAGTGTCTAGATCTAAGGAAGTCATGCTACCCCTCTATTCAGCTTTGGTTAGACCACATCTGGAATATTGTGTCCAATTCTGGGAACCACAATTCAAGAGAGAGATTGACAAGCTGGAATGTGTCCAGAGGAGGGCGACTCAAATGATCAAGGGTCTGGAGAACAAGCCCTATGAGGAGCGGCTTAGGGAACTGGGCATGTTTAGCCTGAAGAAGAGAAGGCTGAGAGGAGATATGAGAGCCATGTATAAATATGTGAGAGGAAGCCACAGGGAGGAGGAGGGAGCAAGCTTGTTTTCTGCTTCCTTGGAGACTGGGACGCAATGGGACAATTGCTTCAAACTACAAGAGAGGAGATTCCATCTGAACATGAGGAAGAACTTCCTGACTGTGAGAGCCGTTCAGCAGTGGAACTCTCTGCCCCAGAGTGTGGTGGAGGCTCCTTCTTTGGAAGCTTTTAAACAGAGGCTGGATGGCCATCTGTCAGGGGTGATTTGAATGCAATATTCCTGCTTCTTGGCAGAATGGGTTTGGACTGGATGGCCCATGAGGTCTCTTCCAACTCTTTGATTCTTGGCTTCTTCAACGAGGAAAGGCATCTCAAGGGGATCGTGGCCCCGACTGCCCTTGCAACGCGGTCTCACCTGAATCTGGGGGTGGCTTCCAAACGCCAAGGATTCGAACCTGGAACCCACAATTGGATAGTTTTGATGGGCCAACTGTCATCAAGGTACCCCCCCCCCCACACACACACAAAGCCAAGCCCACCTCCCCAAAATCCCAAGGCAAAGGCAGCTGTGATGTCAAACGATTGAACATTGAGAAAACCAAGGTGCTGTATTGTCGAAGGCTTTCATGGCTGGAATCACTAGGTTCTTGTGGGTTTTTTTGGGCAATAAAGCCATGTTCTAGAGGCATTTCTCCTGACGTTTCGCCTGCATCTATGGTAAGCATCCTCAGAGGTTGTGAGGTCTGTTGGAAGTAGGAAAACCCATTTTTTAAACCCATTTTTCCTACTTCCAACTTTTCCTACTTTTTTAAACCCATTTTTCCTACTTCCAACAGACCTCACAACCTCTGAGGATGCTTGCCATAGATGCAGGCGAAACGTCAGGAGAAATGCCTCTAGAACATGGCTCTATAGCCCGAAAAAACCCACAAGAACCCTAACCAAGGTGCTGTTCCAGCAGACACCAACCAACCCCTCTCCAATACCAGTGATACAGCTTAATGGTGTAACATTAGAAAATGTGGACCATTTCCGCTCCCTTGGCAGCCACCTCTCCACCAAAGTCAACATCAACACCGAAATACAACAACGCCTGAGCTCTGCGAGCGCAGCATTTTTCCAAATGAAGCAGAGAGTGTTTGAGGACCAGAACATCCGTAGGGAGACCAAGGTGCTTGTCTATAAAGCTATTCCCCTCCCAACCCTGCTCTACACCTGCGAAACGTGGACTGTCTACAGACGTCACATGCAACTCCTGGAACGATTCCATCAGCACTGCCTCCGGAAAATCCTGCAAATCTCTTGGGAAGACATGCGGACAAACGTCAGCGTGCTGGAAGAAGGAAAGACCACCAGCATTGAAGCGATGGTCCTCTGCCATCAACTCCACTGGACCGGCCACGTTGTCCGGGTGCCTGACCACCGCCTCCCAAAGCAGTTGCTCTACTCTGAACTCAAGAACGGAAAACGGAACGTTGGTGGTCAGGAAAAGAGATTGAAAGATGGGCTCAAAGCCAACCTTAAAAACTCTGGCTTAGACACCGAGAACTGGGAAGCCCTGGCCCTTGAGCGCTCCAGCTGGAGGTCAGCTGTGACCAGCAGTGCTGCAGAATTTGAAGAGGCACAAATGGAGGGCGAAAGGGAGAAGCGTGCCAAGAGGAAGGCATGTCAAGCCAACCCCGGCCGAGACCGCCTTCCACCTGGAAACCAATGCCCTCACTGCGGAAGATGCAGGTCAAGAAGAGGGCTCCACAGCCACATACGGACCCACAAGAACACTGGAAGACAATCATCTTCGTAAAGCAAGGGATCACCTAAGTAAATAAGTAAGTCAAGCCATTGCTTTTTAACATCTACATGGAACCACTGGGAGAGGTCATCCAGGGATTTGGAGTTGGGTGCCATCTCTATGCAGATGACACGCAACTCTACTACTCTTTTCCACCTAACTCCAAGGAAGCCCCTCGGGTGCTGGAAGAGTGACAGGCTCCTGTGACGGTCTGGATGAGGACGAATAAGCTGAGGATCAATCCTGACTGCCTGAGCATCAAGCAAAAAGTGGATGCTAGAAACAATATCATACAAAAGTTGACTGGCACAACCTGGGGATCACAACCAGACACAGTGAAGACATCTGCCCTTGCGCTATGCTCCTCTGCTGCTGAGTATGCATGCCCAGTGTGGAACACCTCTCACCACGCTAAAACAGTGGATGTGGCTCTGAATGAGACATGCCACATTATCATGGGGTGTCTGTGCCCTACACCAGTGGAGAAATTACACTGCTTAGCCGGTATTGCCCCACCTGACATCCGCCGGGAAGTAGCAGCCAATAGTGAAAGGACCAAGGCAGAGACATCTCCAGCTCATCCCCTGTTTGGGTATCAGCCAGCACGTCAACGACTTAAACCAAGAAATAGTTTTCTAAGATCTACAGAGACACTCGCTGGAACACCCCAGCAAGCAAGAGTCCAAAAGTGGCAGGCTCAAATCCAGAACCTGAATACCAAATGAGAGACTCCCCCTGGGCACACAGAAGACTGGGCGACTTGGAAGGCGCTGAACAGACTGCGCTCTGGCACCACGAGATGCAGAGCCAACCTTGAGAAATGGGGCCACAAAGTGGAGTCCACGACATGTGAGTGTGGAGAGGAGCAAACCACTGACCACCTGCTGCAATGCACCCTGAGCCCTGCAACATGATGCACAAGGGAGGACCTTCTTTCAGCAACACCAGAGGCACTCCAAGGGACCAGATAATGGTCAAAGGACATCTAATCAACTACCAAACTCACAAATTTTGTATTCTGTATTTTGTATTTTTGTATTTTGTCTGTTTGTTTGCTTTGTTGTGTTAGAAATGTAATATAATTGACTGGTTGCTGATGACTCGATAAATAAATAAAACCTGACAAGACAGAGGTCCTCCAGATTGGGGTATAGGGTGCAACCTGTGTTGGATGGGGTTGCACTCCCCCTGAAGTCACAGGTCCACAGTCTGGGTGTCCTCCTGGACTCATTGCTAATGCTTGAAGCTCAGGCGTCGGCGGTGGCCGGGAAGGCCTTCGCACAATTAAGACTCGTGCGCCAACTGCGACCGTACCTCGTGAAGTTGGATTTGACCAGGGTGGTCCACGCTTTAGTCACCTCCAGATTGGACTACTACAATGCACTCTACATGGGGCTGCCCTTGAAGACGGCTCGGAAATTTCAATTGGTCTAACTGGCGGCAGCCAGGTTACTAACTGGGGCGATTTGCAGGGAGTGGTCAACCCTCATGTTCAAGGAGCTCCATTGGCTGCCGTTCATTTTCCGGTCCCAATTCAAGGTGCAGGTCCTTATCTACAAAGCCCTGAACGGTTTGGGACCCGCCTACCTGCGTGACCACATTTCTGTTTACGAATCCACACGATTCCTTCGATCACCTGGAGAGTCCCTGCTCACGCTCCCGCCCCCTTCGTAGGCACGATTGGTGGGGACGAGGGAGAGGGCCTTCTCAGTGGTGGCCCCCCGATTCTGGAACTCACTCCCCCCACATTGGCAGTCTTCAGGAGGAGCCGCAAAAGCACAGTATGTCACAGCAAATGAGATTCAGATGCTGGATTTCATATCAAAAAATCACAAGTCGAACACTTCCCAAGTGTCTAGGACTGCGTGATGTATTATTATTATTATTATTATTATTATTATTATTATTATTATTCTATTGTCGAAGGCTTTCATGGCCAGAATCACTGGGTTGTTGTAGGTTTTTCGGGCTATATGGCCATGTTCTAGAGGCATTTTCTCCTGACGTTTCGCCTGCATCTATGGCAAGCATCCTCAGAGGTAGTGAGGTCAACAAAAGATTCCCCCCAGGCACTTCCAAGCCATTAAATGCTAATCAAGGTGGTCAGTTGAAACATTCACACCTAGCTCCAGCAGACAAGAGTCCTTTGTCCCACCCTGGTCATTCCACAGATATATAAACCCTTTTTCCTAGTTCCAACAGACCTCACTATCTCTGAGGATGCTTGCCATAGATGCAGGCGAAACGTCAGGAGAAAATGCCTCTAGAACATGGCCATATAGCCCGAAAAACCTACAACAACCCTATTATTATTATTATTATTATTATTATTATTATTATTATTATTATTGTATTGTCAAAGGCTTTCATGGCCGGAATCACTGGGTTGTTGTGGAATCCCACTGGAAGGAATCCCACTGGAGCATTGCAGCACACCCAAATACCTGGGTGGAGTCACTCTGGACCGTGCTCTTACCTACAAGAAGCACTGCCTGAACATCAAGCAAAAAGTGGGCACTAGAAACAATATCATACGAAAGCTGACTGGCACAACCTGGGGATCACAACCAGATACAGTGAAGACATCTGCCCTTGCGCTTTGCTACTCTGCTGCTGAGTACGCATGCCCAGTGTGGAACACATCTCACCACACTCAAACAGTAGATGTGGCTCTTAATGAGACATGCCGCATTATCACGGGGTGTCTGTGCCCTCCACCACTGGAGAAATTACACTGCTTAGCCGGTATTGCACCACCTGACATCCGACGGGAAGTAGCAGCCAAGAGTGAAAGGACCAAGGAAGAGACATCTCCAGCTCATCCCCTGTTTGGGTATCAGCCAGCACGCCAACGACTTAAATCTAGACATAGTTTTCTAAGATCTACAGAGACCCTCGCTGGAACACCCCAGCAAGCGAGAGTCCAAAAGTGGCAGGCTCAAACCCAGCACCTCAATCAATGGCTGATACCCAATGAGAGACTCCCTCCTGGGCACACAGACTTGGAAGGCATTGAACAGACTGCGCTCTGGCACCACGAGATGCAGAGCCAACCTTCAGAAATGGGGCTACAAAATAGAATCCTCGACATGCGAGTGTGGAGAAGAGCAAACCACTGACCACCTGCTGCAATGCAACCTGAGCCCTGCCACATGCACAATAGAGGACCTTCTTGCAGCAACACCAGAAGCACTCCAAGTAGCCAGAGACTGGTCAAAGGACATTTAACCAGCTACCAAACTCACAAGTTGTGTATTTTTCTGTTTGTTTGCTTTGTTCTGTTAGACTGGTTGTTCTGACACGACAAATAAAATAAAATTATTATTATTATTATTATTATTATTATTATATGCCTGCTCCCACTTCCCAGCATCCCCATTGTGTCCCTACACAGGAAAGGTGTTGTTCCTACCAGGGCCCCTTCCAAGGCAAAGGCAGCGGCGGCTCCGGCCTGCTCCAGTGGCTCCATGCGGCGCCTCCACCTTCGCCGGCGGAAGGAGTCGGTCTTGCGGTATTTCAGGTGGAACTTCCAGCCGAAGAGGGAGGCGTACTCCCAGCCCTCGCCCTCCAGCTCCTCCTGTTTACTCTGCACGAAAAGGAAAGGAAGGGAATCAGCATCAACAAGGAGGAAGAGAGCCAGTTGTAGCAGCAGGACCATGTCACACGCTGGGCCTGTGCATCAGACTGTAGACAGGACACAAATTCTGTGGGCCCAACGGGACGCCTGGGATGCCTCAGATTAAAGGCCTTTGGATTTCCTTGAAACAGAGTCTTTAGATTGCTCAAAGGTTCAACAAAGTTCTTTATTAATGAAAACAAACAGGTACTTTGAGGCTTTCTTAACAGTCTATTGGCTCTCTCTCAGTCTTGTCATCAAGCCTGCATCAATAGGAGCCTAGTGTCTAGATCTAAGGAAGTAATGCTCCCCATTCTCTATTCTGCTTTGGTTAGACCACTTTACCTGGAATATTGTGTCCAATTCTGGGCACCACAATTCAAGAGAGAGATTGACAAGCTGGAATGTGTCCAGAGGAGGGCCACTAAAATGATAAAAGGTCTGGAGAACAAGCCCTATGAGGAGCGGCTTAAGGAGCTGGGTATGTTTAGCCTGAAGAAGAGAAGGCTGAGAGGAAATATGATAGCCATGTGTAAAACTAAATATGTGAGAGGAAGCCACAGGGAGGAGGAGGGAGCAAGCTTGTTTTCTGCTTCCTTGGAGACTAGGACGCAAGGGAACAATGGCTTCAAACTACAAGAGAGGAGATTCCACCTGAACATGAGGAAGAACTTCCTGACTGTGAGAGCCGTTCAGCAGTGGAACTCTCTGCCCCGGAGGGAGTGTGGTGGAGGCCCCTTCTTTGGAAGCTTTTAAGCAGAGGCTGGATGGCCATCTGTCAGGGGTGATTTGAATGCAATATTCCTGCTTCTTGGCAGAATGGGGTTGGACTGGATGACCCATGAGGTCTCTTCCAACTCTTTGATTCTATGATTCTATGATTCTATGATTATCATTCTGGAATCCAAGGCTGCTTACAAAAACCAAAACAGATACTGGGTGCAATCATCATCATCATCATCATCATCATCATCATCATCATCATCATATTACCATTATTCTAATTCTCATTATTATTACCAGCATTATGTTATGTTATTATGATTATTATTATTAATATGTTGTTGTTCATTCATTCAATTGTTTTCAACTCTTTGTGACCTCATGGACCATCCCACACCAGAGCTCCCTGTCGGCCGTCACCACCCCCAGCTCCTTCAAGGTCAATCCAGTCACTTCAAGGATGCCATCCATCCATCCATTTGCCCTTGGTCGGCCCCTCTTCCTCTTTCCTTCCATTTTTCCCAGCATCATTCCCTTCTCTAAGCTTTCCTGTCTTCTCATGATGTGTTAACCGTCACCACCCCCAGCTCCTTCAAGGTCAGTCCAGTCACTTCAAGGATGCCATCCATCCCTCTTGCCCTTGGTCGGCCCCTCTTCCTTTTTCCTTCCTTTTTCCCCAGCATCATTCCCTTCTCTAAGCTTTCCTGTCTTCTCATGATGTGTTGACCGTCACCACCCCCAGCTCCATCAAGGTCAATCCAGTCACTTCAAGGATGCCATCCATCCATCTTTCCCTTGGTCGGCCACTCTTCCTTTTTCCCCAACATCATTCCCTTCCCCAAGCTTTCTTGTCTTCTCATGATGTGTCGACTGTCACCACCCCCAGCACCTTCAAGGTCAAGCCAGTCCCTTCAAGGATGCCATCCATCCCTCTTGCCCTTGGTCGGCCCCTCTTCCTTTTTCCTTCCTTTTTCCCCAGCATCATTCCCTTCTCTAAGCTTTCCTGTCTTCTCATGATGTGTTGACCGTCACCACCCCCAGCTCCATCAAGGTCAATCCAGTCACTTCAAGGATGCCATCCATCCATCTTTCCCTTGGTCGGCCACTCTTCCTTTTTCCCCAACATCATTCCCTTCTCCAAGCTTTCTTGTCTTCTCATGATGTGTCCTGGTCCATTTAGTTTTCTTGGCAAGGATACTAGAGTGGTTTGCCATTGCCTTCCCCAGGATAATACACCAAAAAGAGACATTATTTTCATTACAGGAGACTGGAATAATGCCAAGGTGGGAAGTCAAATGACAACTGGGATCACAGGCAAGCATGGTCTGGGAGAACAAAATGAAGCGGGACGCAGGCTGATAGAATTCTGCCAGGAAAACTCGCTGTGTATAACAAACACTCTCTTCCAACAACCTAAAAGACGGCTTTACACATGGACCTCACCAGACGGTCAACACCGAAATCAGATTGACTACATCCTTTGCAGCCAAAGGTGGCGGACATCCATCCAGTCGGTGAAAACAAGACCTGGGGCTGACTGTAGCTCAGATCACGAACTTCTTATTGCCCAATTTAGAATAAAACTAAAGAGATCAGGGAAAATACACAGACCAGTTAGATATGATCTCACTAACATTCCTAGCGAATATACAGTGGAAGTGAAGAACAGATTTGAAGGGCTAGATTTAGTAAACAGAGTCCCAGAAGAACTATGGACAGAAGTCCGTGACAGTGTTCAGGAGGCGGCAACAAAGTACGTCCCAAAGAAAAAGAAAACCAAGAAGGCAAAATGGTTGTCTGCTGAGACACTGGAAGTAGCCCAAGAAAGGAGGAAAGCAAAAGGAAACAGTGAAAAGGGGAGATATGCCCAGTTAAATGCGCAATTCCAGAGGTTAGCCAGAAGAGATAAGGAACTATTTTTAAATAAGCAATGCATGGAAGTGGAAGAAGACAACAGAATAGGAAGGACAAGAGACCTCTTCCAGAAAATTAGAAACATTGGAGGTAAATTTCAGGCAAAAATTGGTATGATAAGAAACAAAGATGGCAGGGACCTAACAGAAGCTGAAGAGATCAAGAGAAGGTGGCGAGACTATACAGAAGATCTGTATAGGAAGGATAACAATATCGAGGATAGCTTTGACAGTGTGGTGAATGAATTAGAACCAGACATCCTGAGGAGTGAGGTTGAATGGGCCTTAAGAAGCATTGCTAACAACAAGGCAGCAGGAGACGACGGGATCCCAGCTGAACTGTTTAAAATCTTAAAAGATGATGCTGTCAAGGTGATGCATGCCATTTGCCAGCAAATATGGAAAACACAAGAATGGCCATCAGACTGGAAAAAATCAACTTATATCCCCATACCAAAAAAGGGAAATGCGAAAGACTGCTCAAACTTCCGTACAGTGGCCCTTATTTCTCATGCCAGTAAGGTAATGCTCAAGATCCTGCAAGGAAGACTCCAGCAAGACATGGAGCGAGAGTTGCCAGATGTTCAAGCTGGGTTTAGAAAAGGCAGAGGAACCAGAGACCAGATTGCCAATATCCGCTGGAGAATGGAGAAAGGCAGGGAGTGTCAGAAAAACATCTACTTCTGCTTCATTGACTATTCTAAAGCCTTTGACTGTGTGGATCATAATAAATTGTGGCAAGTTCTTGGTGGGATGGGCATCCCAAGCCCCCTTCCCTCTCTCCTGAGGAATCTGTACAAGGACCAAGGAGCCACAGTCAGGACTGACCACGGAACAGGAGACGGGTTCCAGATTGGGAAAGGCGTCCGGCAAGGCTGCATCCTCTCCCCCAACCTTTTTAACTTGTATGCAGAACACATCATGCGAGGATGTGCGGGGCTTGATGAATGCAAAGCTGGGGTGGAAATTGCTGGAAGAAACATTAACAACCTCAGATATGCAGATGACACCACTCTGATGGCTGAAAGCGAGGAGGAGCTGAGGAGCCTTCTAATCAAGGCGAAAGAAGAAAGCGCAAAAGCCGGGTTGCAGCTAAATGTCAAAAAAACCAAGATTATGGCAACAAGAATGATTGACAACTGGAAAATAGAGGGAGAAAACGTGGAGGCCGTGACAGACTTTGTATTTCTAGGTGCAAAGATTACTGCAGATGCAGACTGTAGCCAGGAAATCAGAAGACGCTTACTTCTTGGGAGGAGAGCAATGTCCAGTCTCGATCAAATAGTGAAGAGTAGAGACATCAGACTGGCAACAAAGATCCGCCTAGTCCAAGCCATGGTCTTCCCTGTAGTCACCTACGGATGTGAGAGCTGGACCTTAGGGAAGGCGGAGCGAAGGAAGATCGATGCTTTTGAGCTGTGGTGCTGGAGGAAAGTGCTGAGAGTGCCTTGGACTGCGAGAAGATCCAACCAGTCCATCCTCCAGGAAAGAAAGCCCGACTGCTCACTGGAGGGAAAGATACTAGAGACAAAGTGGAAGTCCTTTGGCCACATCATGAGGAGACAGGAAAGCTTAGAGAAGACAATTATGCTGGGGAAAGTGGAAGGCAAAAGGAAGAGGGGCCGACCAAGGGCAAGATGGATGGATGGCATCCTTGAAGTAACTGGACTGACCTTGAGGGAGCTGAGGGTGGTAACGGCCGACAGGGAGCTCTGGCGTGGGCTGGTCCATGAGGTCACGAAGAGTCGGAGACGACTGAACGAATGAACAACAACAACATGATGTGTCGACCATCACCACCCCCAGCTCCTTCAAGGTCAGTCCAGTCACTTCAAGGATGCCATCCATCCCTCTTGCCCTTGGTCGGCCCCTCTTCCTTTTTCCTTCCATTTTCCCCAGCATCATTCCCTTCTCTAAGCTGTCCTGTCTTCTCATGATGTAAATAATAATATCATAATTTTAATTTTTAATTTTTTAAGCAGCCTTAGATTGCAGGATGATGATCATGATCATAATAATGATAATAATAATAATAATAATAATAATAATAATAATATCATAATCACTATTATCATGATCATCATCCTTCAATCTAAGGCTGCTTAGAAAAATCAAAACAGATACTGGGTGCAATTGTCATCATCAATCATCATCATCGTATTACCATTATTCTATTACCATTATTCTAATTCTCATTATTACTACCAGCATTATGTTATATTATTACAATGTAATACAAATGTCTGGTTGCTGATGACACGATAAATAAATATATAAATAAATAAATAAAAATATTACTAGCCGTCCCCTGCCACGCGTTGCTGTGGCCCACATGGGGGTTCTGTGTGGGAGGTTTGACCCAATTGTATCGTTGGTGGAGTTCAGAACGCTCTTTGATTGAAGGTGAACTATAAATCCCAGCAACTACAACTCCCAAATGTCAAGGTCTATTTCCCCCAAAGTCCATCTATGTTTCTATTTGGGCATATTAAGTATTCGTGCCAAGTTTGGTCCAGATCCATCACTGTTTGAGTGCACAGTTTGCTCTAGATGTAGGTGAACTACAAGTCCAAAACCCAAGGTCAATGCCCATCAAACCCTTCTGGTGTTTTCTGTTGGTCATAGGAGTTCTGTGTGCCAAGTTTGGTTCAGTTCCATCGTTGGTGGAGTTCAGAATGCTCTTTGATTATAGGTGAACTATAAATCCCAGAAACTACAACTCCCAAATGTCAAGGTCTATTTCCCCCAAACTCCATCTGTGTTCATATTTGGGCGTATTGAGTGCTTGTGCCAAGTTTGGTCCAGCTCTATCATTGTTTGAGTCCACAGTTCACTCTAGATGTAGGTGAACTACAAGTCCAAAACCCAAGATCAATGCCCATCAAACCCTTCTGGTTTTTTCTGTTGGTCATGGCAGTTCTGTGTGCCAAGTTTGGTTCAGTTCCATCGTTAGTGAAGTTCAGAATGCTCTTTGATTGTAGGTGAACTATAAATCCCAGAAACTACAACTCCCAAATGACAAAATCATAATTTTTGAGCGATGGTCACTCCTTGTGTAGTGAGACGTTTTGTTGCCAAATTTAGTGTGATTTCATTCATTGGTTCTTTTGTTTTTAAGGTACTCGTTATGCACTGAGCATTTATATAGAGATTATTGTTGTTGTTGTTCATTCGTTCAGTCATCTCCGACTCTTCGTGACCTCATGGACCAGCCCACGCCACAGCTCCCTGTCAGCCGTCACCACCCCCAGCTCCTTATTATTATTATTATTATTATTGTTATTATTATTATTAATATCATTATAATCATCATCACTATTATCATGGTAATCATTCTGGAATCCAAGTTTGCTTACAAACATTATATGGTCCTATAATGGAGTTGAGCTGAATTGGACTGTTTATTATATGTTGTTCATTCGTTCAGTCGTTTCCGACTCTTTGTGACCTCATGAACCAGCCCACGCCAGAGCTCCCTGTAGGCCGTCACCACCCCCAGCTCCTTCAAGGTCAGTCCAGTCACTTCAAGGATGCCATCCATCCCTCTTGCCCTTGGTCGGCCCCTCTTCCTTTTGCCTTCCACTTTCCCCAGCATCATTCCCTTCTCTAGGCTTTCCTGTCTCCTCATGATGTGGCATTCAAAGGACTTCCGCTTTCCCTCTAGTCTCCTTCCCTCCAGTGAGCAGTCGGGCTTTCTTTCCTGGAGGATGGACTGGTTGGATCTTCTCGCAGTCCAAGGCACTCTCAGGACTTTCCTCCAACACCACAGCTCAAAAGCATCTCTCTTCCTTGGCTCAGCCTTCCCTAAGGTCCAGCTCTCACATCCATAGGTGACTACTATGGGGAAGACCATGGCTTTGACTAGGCAATGGATCTTGGTGGCCAGTCTGATGTCTCTACTCTTGACTCTTTTATCGAGACTGGACATTGCTCTCCTCCCAAGAAGGAAGCGTCTTCTGATTTCCTGGCCACAGTCTGCATCTGCACTCATCTTTGCACCGAGAAATACAAACCCTGTCACGGCCTCCACGTTTTCTCCCTCTATTTCCCAGTTGTCAATCATTCTTGTTGCCATAATCTTGGTTTTTTTGACGTTTAGCTGCAACCCGGCTTTTGCGCTTTCTTCTTTCGCCTTGATGAGAAGGCTCCTCAGCTCCTCCTCGCTTTCGGCCATCAGAGTGGTGTCATCTGCATATCTGAGGTTGTTAATGTTTCTTCCAGCCATTTTCACCCCAGCCTTGCATTCATCCAGCCCCGCACATCCTCGCATGATGTGTTGTGCATACAAGCTAAAGAGGTTGGGTGAGAGGATGCAGCCTTGCCGTACGCCTTTCCCAATCTTGAACCAGTCTCCTGTTCTGTGGTCAGTTCTGACTGTGGCTCCTTGGTCCTGGTACAGATTCCTCAGGAGAGAGGGAAGGGGGCTTGGGATGCCCATCCCACCAAGAACTTGCCACCATTTATGATGATCCACACAGTCAAAGGCTTTAGAAGAGTCAATGAAGCAGAAGTAGATGTTTTTCTGAAACTCCCTGCCTTTCTCCATTCTCCAGCGGATATTGGCAATTTGGTTTATTATATGCAATAACGCAATTCCAACTCTATTGCAAAGCAGTGCAGAGGGGGCTTGCGTCCCTGGATTTGGAACTTGACTATAGCATTGCAGGCATTCCTGATCCAAAGGTGCCACCTCGAGCTGGGTGGAGGAACTGCAGGTAACAGAGCATAAAATATGGGCTAGACCAGTGTTTCTCAACCTACCTTCCTAATGCCGTGACCCCTTAATACAGTTCCCCGTGTTGTGCTGACCCCCAACCATAACATTACTTTCATTGCTACTTCATAACTGTAATTTTGCTACTGTTATGAATCGCAATGTAAATATCTAACATGCAAGATGTATTTTGTGGTGTTGACGTTGGTCCACGCTCTTGTTACATCCCAGATAGATTACTGCAACACACTCTACGTGGGGTTGCCCTTGAAGACTGTTCGGAAACTTCAACTGGTCCAGCGAGCGGCAGCCAGATTAGTCACTGGAGCGTCATACAGGGAGCACACCACCCCTCTGTTATGCCAGCTCCACTGGCTGCCGATTCAGTTCTGAGCACAATTCAAAGTGTTGGTTTTGACCTACAAAACCCTATATGGCTCCGGTCCAGCGTATCTGTCCGAATGTATCTCCCTCTACGCCCCACCTCAGAGTCTGAGATCCTCTGGGGAGGCCCTGCTCTCGGCCCCGCCACTGTCACAAGTGAGATTGGCGGGGACGAGGAGCAGGGCCTTCTCAGTGGTGGCTCCTCACCTATGGAATTCACTCCCCGGGGAAATTAGATCAGCAACATCCCTCCTTTCCTTCAGAAAGAAATTAAAAACATGGATGTGGGACCAGGCGTTTGGGCAATCTGGCAGATGAATAAAGGACTGTGACTATAGATAGGAATTGGACAATGTGGAACGAAGTATGGACTCTGAGTTGGCGAACGCTGTGTCTGAGATTGGCTATCGATTGTGAGATATATTGTTGTTTTAATTGTTTTAATTGTTGACCATTTAATTGCTGTTTTTATATGTTATTGTATTTGTGTGGGCACCAAGATGTGCCTTTTGTATACTGCTCTGAGTCCCCCCTCGGGGGTTGAGAAGGGCGGGGTAGAAGTAACTGAAATAAATAAAATAAATAAATGTTTACTGCTTGTATATGAGTTTATTTATTGTTGTATTGTTGTTGTTGTTTTACTGATGTATTTGGGCTCGGCCTCTTGTAAGCCACACCGAGTCCTTCGGGAGATGGTAGCCAGGTACAAATAAAGGTTTATTATTATTATTATTATTATTATTATTATTATTATTATTGATTCACTGGACCAAATTTGGCACAAATACCCAATACACCCACATTTGGATACTGGTGGAGTTGGGGCAGGGATTGATTTTGTCATTTGGGAGTTGTAGTTGCTGGGATTTGTAGTTCACCTGCAATCAAAGAGCATTCTGAACTCCACCAATGATGGAATTGAACCAAACTTGGCACACAGAACTCCCATGGCCAAGAGAAAACACTGGAAGGGTTTGGTGGGCACTGACCTTGAGTTTGGGTACATTCTTAACTCATAATTGGTTTTCCTTCTTAAGGAGTCTTGTTTGCGTCATAGAATCATAGAATCCTAGAATCCTAGAGTTGGAAGAGACCTCCTGGGCCATCCAGTCCAACCCCCTTCTGCCAAGAAGCAGGAATATTGCATTTAAATCACCCCTGACAGATGGCCATCCAGCCTCTGTTTCAAAGCTTCCAAAGAAGGAGCCTCCACCACACTCCGGGGCAGAGAGTTCCTCTGCTGAACGGCTCTCACAGTCAGGAAGTTCTTCCTCATGTTCAGGTGGAATCTCCTCTCTTGTAGTTTGAAGCCATTGTTCCATTGCGTCCTAGTCTCCAAGGAAGCAGAAAACAAGCTTGCTCCCTCCTCCTCCCTGTGGCTTCCTCTCACATATTGATCCATGGCCCTCATCATGTCTCCTCTCAGCCTTCTCTTCTTCAGGCTAAACATGCCCAGCTCCTTAAGCCGCTCCTCATAGGGCTTGTTCTCCAGACCCTTGATAATTTTAGTCGCTCTCCTCTGGACACATCCCAGCTTAGAGTCAAGATCTCTCTTGAATTGTGGTGCCCAGAATTGGACACAATATTCCAGGTAAAGTGGTCTAACCAAAGCAGAATAGAGCATGGGGAGCATGACTTCCCTAGATCTAGACACTAGGCTCCTATTGATGCAGGCCAAAATCCCATTGGCTTTTTTTGCCGCCACATCACATTCCTGGCTCATGTTTAACTTCTTGTCCACGAGGACTCCAAGATCTTTTCCACATGTCCTGCTCTCGAGCCAGGCCTCATTGTCCCCCATTCTGTATCTTTGCATTTCGTTTTTCCTGCCAAAGTGGAGTCTCTTGCATTTGTCCCTGTTGAACTTCATTTTGTTAGTTTTGGCCATTCATCTCTCTAACCTGTCAAGATCCCTTTGAATCCCGCTCCTGTCCTCTGGAGCCTTGGCTCTCCCTCTCAATTTGGTGTCGTCTGCAAACTTGATAATCCTGCCTTCTAGCCCTTCATCTACGTCATGAATGAAGATCCTGATCAGGACCGGGCCCAGGATGGAACCCTGCTTTGGGCACTCCACTCGTCACTTCTTTCCAGGATGAAGAGGAGGAAGCCTTGGGGAGAATCACCCTCTGGGTTCGTCCACTTAACCAATTCCAGATCCACCTCACCGTAGTTTTGCCTAGCCAGCCCACATTGGACTAGTTTCCCTGCCAGAAGGTCGTGGGGGACCTTGTCGAAGAAGGCCTTCCTGAAATCCAGGTACGCTACATCCACGACATTCCCCGCATCTACCCAGCTTGTAGCTCTTGAAGCATCCTTGAAGGGACTGGACTGATGGCACTCCACTCATCCCTTCTTTCCAGGATGAAGAGGAAGCCTTGGGGAGAATCACCCTCTGGGTTCGTCCATTTAACCAATTCCAGATCCACCTCACCGTAGTCTTGCCTCGCCCACGTTGGACTAGTTTCCTGGCCAGAAGGTCATGGGGGACCTTGTCAAAGAAGGCCTTCCTGAAATCCAGTAACCTTACTGAAATCCAGCGTCCTTCTTAACTTAAAGAGTTATTGTTTTTGGTAATGTAAACATGTTGTTTTCCACCAAGAGTTCAACAGTTAATAATTTGTCTCTGGTCATCAACAGTTCTCTTTTTTTGTAGTGTCCAGGCCCACTGTCTTGGGAGGACATCTTTAGCCTCTATATAGACCCCAGTCATCCTCCGTTCATACAACTCCACTCAAACCATACATCATATTTTATGACAACCACAAGCAGCCGAGCCCAGGCTGCCTAGACAGCGGGACAGGACAAATGCAAATACAAGGCCTGAAAGGATCGGAGGCCGAGGGGAGTCAAGAGAGCCATGTTCACATATTTGTCTGGAAATCTGTCTGGAGAAGGGCCACCAAGATGGCCAAAGTCCCAAAAGCCATGGTTGCCGCTCACCTTCCTCAGGGCCTCCACCTGGGCCAGGTCCCTCCTCCGCAGCCGGACCCAGCGTCGACGCCGGTTGGTGTGGTACATCTTCTCCGTTGGGACCCAACTCTTGGGCTTGTGGTCCGGAGGGATGGTGATGCCATATTCCCAGCCTTAGAGAGAGAGAGGGAGAGGCAGAGAAGGATGTCACAGAAGGGAACAACTCAAGATGGAACCAACAATGTGATGCTCCAAGCTAAAAATCCAATGGGATTTTGCCTGCATCAATAGTGCCTAGATCCAGGGAAGTCCTGCTCCCCATGCTCCATTCTGCCTTGGTCAGACCACACCTGGAATCACCCTGTGTCCAAGTGAAGGGAGATGTTGACTCTAAGCTGGATTGTATTCAGAGGAGAGTGACCAAAATGATCAAGGGTCTGGAGAACAAGCCCTATAACTATGTTTCTTAACCTGGGGGTCAGGACCCCTGGAGGGGTCGTGAGGGGGGTGTCAGAGGGGTCGCCAAAGACCATCAGAAAAAGCAGTATTTTCCGTTGGTCATGGAGGTTCTATGGGGGAAGTTTGGCCCAATTCTATCGCTGGTGGGGTTCAGAATGCTCTTTGATTGTGGGTGAACTATAAATCCCAGCAACTACAACTCCCAAATGTCAAGGTCTATTTCCCTCAAACTCCTCCAGGGTTCACATCTGGGCATATTGAGAATGTGTGCCAAGTTTGGTCCTGATCCATCATTGTTGGAGTCCACAGTGCTCCCTGGATGTAGGTGAACTTAACTCATAATTGGTTTTCCTCCTTGCGTCCTTCTTAACTTAAAGAGTCATTGTTTTTGGTAATGTAAACATGTTGTTTTCCACCAAGAGTTCAACAGTTACTCAATTGTCTCTGGTCATCATCAGTTCTCCTCCAAAACAATTCCAAAACTCAAGGTCAGTGCCCACCAAACCCTTCTGGTATTTTCTGTTGGTCATAGGAGTCTTGTGTGCCAAGTTTGGTTCAGTTCCATCATTGGTGGAGTTCAGAATGCTCTTTGATTGTAGGTGAACTATAAATCCCAGCAACTACAACTCCCAAATCACAAAATCAATCCCCCAACCTCGCCAGTGTTCAAATTTGGGTGTATTGGGTATTTGTGCCAAATTTGGTCCAGTGAATGAAAATCCATACTGCATATCAGCTATTTACATTATGATTCATAACAATAGCAAAATCAGAGTTATGAAGTAGCAATGAATATATTTATTTGTTTGTTTGTTTGTTTATTTAGAGCTTTTATAAGAACCCGGTCTTCTCAACCTCCGAAGAGGGACTCAGGCCGGCTAACAACAGGAAATTCATACCCAAGTAGGATAAACAAAATAGCATCGTAATACATTAATACATAAAATAAATTAAAATACAGATCATACAATTACATAAAGCCAGGTCGTCAAAGTAAAATCACAAATTCATCACCATCTGCCGGTGCAGTCAGCAGTTATTGACTCGATCCTCATTCTGCAAGTGCTATATTCCAAAGCCAAGATTTTACCAGCTTTCTGAAAGTCAAGAGGGAAGGGGCAGATCTAATCTCCAGCGGGAGAGAGTTCCGGAGCTGAGGGGCCACCACCGAGAAGGCCCTGTCCCTCGTCCCCACCAGACGCAATTGCGAGGGTGCTGGGACCGAGAGCAGGGCCCCTCCAGACGATCTTAGTAATCTTGATGGTTCGTAGGGGAGAATACGTTCAGAGAGGTAAATTGGGCCGGAGTCGTTTAGGGCTTTATAGGTCAACACCAGCACTTTGAATTGTGCTCGGAAGCTGATTGGCAGCCAATGGAGCTGGAGTGACAGAGGGGTTGTATGCTCCCTGTGTGCCGCCCCTGTTAGAGTAAAATAATGTAAATGTAATAATAATAATAAATAGAGCAAAATAATAATAATAACAATAATAATAATAATAATAATAATAATAGAGTAAAATACTAAATGTAATAACATAATAATAATACAGTAAAATAATGTAATAATAATAACAATAATAATAATAATAAATGGAGTAAAATAATGTAAATGTAATAATGACAGTAATAATAGAGTAAAATAAAAATGTAATAATAATAGAATAAAATAGCAAATATATTAATAAAATAATAATAAATAGAGCATAATAATAATAGAGTAAAAGACTAAATGTAATAACATAACAATAGAGTAAAATAATGTAAATATAATAATAATAATAAATAGAGTAAAATATTGTAAATGTAATAACAACAGTAATAATAGAGTAAAATAAAAATGTAATAATAATAGAATAAAATAGTAAATATATTAATAAAAATAATAATAAATAGAGCAAAATAATAATAATAATAGAATAAAATAATGTAAATATAATAATGACTGTAATAATAGAGTAAAATAAAAATGTAATAATAATAATAGAATAAAATAGTAAATATATTAATAAAATAATAATAAATAGAGCAAAATAATAATAATAATAATAATAATAATAGAGTAAAATACTAAATGTAATAACATAATAATAATAGAGTAAAATAATGTAAATATAATAATGACTGTAATAATAGAGTAAAATAAAAATGTAATAATAATAATAGAATAAAATAGTAAATATATTAATAAAATAATAATAAATAGAGCAAAATAATAATAATAATAATAATAATAATAGAGTAAAATACTAAATGTAATAACATAATAATAATAGAGTAAAATAATGTAAATATAATAATGACTGTAATAATAGAGTAAAATAAAAATGTAATAATAATAATAGAATAAAATAGTAAATATATTAATAAAATAATAATAAATAGAGCAAAATAATAATAATAATAATAATAATAATAATAGAGTAAAATACTAAATGTAATAACATAATAATAATAGAGTAAAATAATGTAAATGTAATTATTATTATTATTATAATTAGAGTAAAATAATAAATGTAATAATTATAATAATAACCACAGCAGAGCAAAATAATAAATAACTTTGACTCGAGTATAAGCCGAGGGGGCTGAAAAACTAGGCTTATGGAATTGAGGATCTAGAACACATATTATTTGACCGTAAATTGTATCATCAGAAGGTGGTCCATATATCTGAAAGGGAGCCCCTTCCCTCCCTCCTTGTTACCTCTCTCGTCCACGGCCCGGTTGAGGTCGATGTCCCACTCAAAGTCCTCCCACTTCCATCCCAAGGGGCACTCGATCTCATCCTTGGGCAGAACCTTCTCCCCGTTCTGGAAGAGAAGAAGCAAGCCTGGTCAAGGCCTGGAGGAAGAGGAAGAGTAACAAGAGGAAGAGGAGGAGGAAACAGAAGGGGAAAGGGAGAGATGGAAAGGAGAAAAGAAAAAAGAGAAAGAAAAGGAAGAGTGAGGAGGGGAAGAAGGAGAAAAGGAAATAGAGGAGGAGGAAGTGGAGGAAGAGGAGAAGGAAACAGAAGGGAAAAGGAGGAGGGAGAGGGAGAAAGAGGAGGAGGAGAAAGGGAGAGATGGAAAGGAGAAAAGAAAAAAGAGAAAGAAAAGGAAGAATGAGGAGGGGAAAAGAAGAAAAGGAAAAAGAGGAGGGGGAAGTGGAGGAAGAGGAAACAGAAGGGAAAAGGAGGAGGGAGAAAGAGGAGGAGGAGAAAGGGAGAGATGGGAAGGAGAAAAGAAAAAAGGGAAAGAAAAGGAAGAATGAGGAGGGGAAAAGAAGAAAAGGAAAAAGAGGAGGGGGAAGTGGAGGAAGAGGAGAAGGAAACAGAAGGGAAAAGGAGGAGGGAGAGGGAGAAAGAGGAGGAGGAGAAAGGGAGAGATGGAAAGGAGAAAAGAAAAAAGGGAAAGAAAAGGAAGAATGAGGAAGGGAAGAAGGAGAAAAGGAAATAGAGGAGGAGGAAGAGGAGGAAGAGGAGAAGGAAACAGAAGGGAAAAGGAGGAGGGAGAGGGAGAAAGAGGAGGAGGAGAAAGGGAGAGATGGAAAGGAGAAAAGAAAAAAGGGAAAGAAAAGGAAGAATGAGGAGGGGAAGAAGGAGAAAAGGAAAAAGAGGAGGAGGAAGAGGGAAAAGAAAAAGATAAGGGGGAAGAGGGAGAAAAGAGGAGGAATAGAAAAAGGATAAGGAGGGGGAAGTGGAAGAAAACAAAGAAATTATGAGACGGAAGAAGAGGAAACAGAAGAGAAAAGGAGAGGGAGAAAGAAGAGGAGGAGGGGAAAGGGAGGGATGGAAAGGAGAAAGGAAAAGGACAAGGAAAAGAAAGAATGAATGAGGAAGGAAGGAGAAGAGGGAAAGAAGAGGAGGAACTGAAGGAAGAGGGAAAAGAAAAAGATAAGGGGGAGGAGGGAGAAAAGAGGTGCAATAGAAAAAATAGAGAAGGAGGGGAAAGAGGAAGACAACAAGGAAAAGATAAGTTTGAAGAAGACGAAATGGAAGAGAAAAGGAGGAGGAAGAAAGGGAAGGAGGAGGAGGAAGAAGAGGAAAAAAGAGTAGGAAAAAAAGAATAAAGAAGGAGAAGGAAAAGAGTCCACACTCAGATCATGCGGGATTTCCTGCCTGGGATATACGACTGTGTGGAAGGGCCCTGAGTGTTTGTTTGGTTCACCTCTGCCTGTATATCGGCAGAGCCCTGGCATCGTAACAGAGAAAGAGAAAGGAGGAAAGGAGAAGGATGGAAAGAAAGAGGGAACAGGGGAGAAGGAGGAGAAGCAGAAGAGGATGGGAAAAGGAAGAGGAAAGAGAAAAGAAGAAGGGAGCAAAAATTGAGGTGAAAGAATGAAGAATAAAGGAAGGAGAAGAGGAAGACAAAGAATAAGAATGAAGAAGAGTGGCATTCAAGAAAAGGAGAAAATGGAGAGGTGGAAGGATGAAGAGGAGAAGGGTGTGAACATGGGTAGTGTGCACAGGCACATGGATGGAGGAGGCAGTCTCCATGACATATATTAAAACCATGGGGAGAGTGTCCTTGGAGACCCCAAAGAAGAAGATGCCCTTCCTCCCTTCCTTCCTTCCTTCCTTCCTCACCACATCAGTGTAGGCCTCTGCCATGTGGATCCATTGCCCTCCAGGGAGCCGAGCCTGGTTCTCGAAGACCTCATCCACAAAGCTCATGTGGCCAGCATCTGTGTCATGAAGCAACCTGTGGGCATTGGAGAAGGAGAGAGGGGTTGAGTGGGCCTCAAGGACCCCTTGGAGAGTCCACTTAAGTCTTTCCTTCTAAGAGCTTCCTTTCTCAAAGCAGGGCCCAGGGCATTGCATCCCTTGTGACGGATCAACCCCCTTGAGACCCTGCATTGAGGAAAAGGTGGCTCATCACCACCATTATCATCATCAACAACATTATCAAAGCAAAGGCCACCAGCCTTCCTGAGGATGACATTCGTAGGTTATAATTTGAAATAGGTGGCCATGATCTGGGAAAGATGGGTTATCACCATCACTACCACCACCATCATCATCACCATTGTCATCCCTATCATCATCACCACTATCATCACCATAATCATTGCCATCATCGCCATCATCATCATCACCACCACTATTATCAACATCATCTTCACTACCATCATTATCATCATCGTCTCCATCATCACCACCATCATCATCAACACCATCACCACCACCATCACCATCGCTATCATCATCACCACCATCACCATCATCACCACCACTATTATCAACATCATCTTCACCACCATCATTATCATCACCATCTCTATCATCACCACCATCATCATCAACACCATCACCACCACCATTACAATCACTATCATCACCACCACCATCACCATCATCATTGCCATCATTGCCATCACCATCAGCATCATCACCACCACTATTATCAACATCATCTTCACCACCATCATTATCATCATCGTCTCCATCATCACCACCATCATCATCAACACCATCACCACCACCATTACCATCACTATCATCACCATCACCATCATTGCCATCATCGCCATCATCACCACCACTATTATCAACATCATCTTCACCACCATCATTATCATCACCGTCTCCATCATCAGCACCATCATCATCACCACCATCACCATCATCATTGCCATCATCGCCATCACCATCATCATCACCACCACCATCAGCATCATCACCACCACTATTATCAACATCATCTTCACCACCATCATTATCATCCCTGTCTCCATCATCACCATCATCATCATCAACACCATCACCACCACCATTACCATTACCATCACTATCATTATCACCACCATCACCATCATCATTGCCATCATCACCATCACCACCACCATCAGCATCATCTCCACCACTATTATCAACATCATCTTCACCACCATCATTATCATCATCGTCTCCATCACCACCACCACCACCATTACCATCACTATCATCAACACCACCATCACCATCATCATTGCCATCATCGCCATCACAATCACCACCACCATCAGCATCATCACCACCACTATTATCAACATCATCTTCACCACCATCATTATCATCAACACCATCACCACCACCATCACCATTACCATCACTATCATTATCACCACCATCACCATCATCATTGCCATCATCACCATCACCACCACCATCAGCATCATCACCACCACTATTATCAACATCATCTTCACCACCATCATCAACACCATCACTACCACCACCATTATCATTATCAGCATCACCATCATCATCATTATCAACATCGTCATCATCAACATCACAACAACCATCATCATCACCATCCTATCATCACCATCACCATCATACAAGGAGAGACCATCAACCTTCCTGAAGTTGGCATTCATGGGTTGGAATTCAAGGCATATGTTAAATAGGTGGCCATGATATGAGACTCCTTGGCAAAGGTGGGTTATCATCATCATTGCCATCACCACCACCATTACCATTACCATCATCATCATGGCATTCAAAGGTTGGAATTTTAGACACATGTTAAATAGGAGGCCATGATCTGGGACTTTTTGGCAAAAGTGGGTTATCATCATCAGCATTCTCACCACCATCACCAACAACAACAACATCATCATCATCATCACCATCACCACCATCATTACAATTACCATCATCATCATGGCATTCAAAGTTTGGAATTTTAGACACATGTTAAATAGGTGGCCATGATCTGGGACTTTTTGGCAGAAGTGGGTTATCATCATCACCATCATCACCATCACTACAATCACCATCACTACCATCTCCATCATCAGTATCACCACCATAATCATCCCCACCACCATCATCATCGCCATCACTACCGTCATCAGCAGCATCCCATCATCATTATCATCACCACCATTATCATCATCACCACCATCGTCATAACCACAACCATCATCATCACCATCACTACCATCAGCAGCAGCATCCCATCATCATCACCATCATTATCATCACCACCATTACCATCATCACCACCATCGTCATAACCACCACCATCATCATCACCATCACTACCATCAGCAGCAGCATCCCATCATCATCGCCATCATTCTCATCACCACCATTGCATCATCACCACCATCGTCATAACCACCACCATCATCACCACCATCACCAGCAGCATCCCATCATCATCACCATCATCATCATCACCATTACCATCATCACCACCATCATCATAACCACCACCATCATCATCATCACCATCATTGCCATCACTACTATCATCAGCAGCACCCCATCATCATCACCACCATTACCATCATCATCACCATCGTCATAACCACCCCCATTATCAACATCATCATCCAAGCAAAGACCATAAATCTTCCTAAAGTTGACATTAATAGGTTGGAATTCAAGGCACACATTAAATAGGTGGCCATGATCGGTGACTTCTTGGAAAAGGTGGGCTATCATCATCACCACCAGCATCATCACCACCATCATGATCATCATCACCATCAAAGCAAATATAACCAACCTTCCTGAGGCACAGTCTCAAGTTTCATGCCCTACATTGATGACCATGAGCTGAGACCTTGTTCCTTTCCATCTTTCTGTTTCTGAGCAAGGCTCTCAGATAGATAGACAGGTAGAGACAGGCAGGCAGGTAGGTCTTGCTATTGCCTTCTTCTGAGGCTGTGAGAGTGTGACTCAGCCAAGGGCACCCATTGGGTCCAATGACTGAGCGAGGATCGAAGCCAAGTTTCCCGAGTCCTAGTCCAAGGTTCAAACCATGACACCAAACTGGGTCTCCCTTGTAACAAGGGGCACTTTGCATCTCAGTTGGATACAAGATGGAGAGGTCAATGTTTACATAGCAGAAGGTGTGCTGGTATGGCTGTACCAGGAGCTCCAACTTCTTTTTCTTTCTTTGAGTGTTTGCATGTATTCCAAGGTTCCATGCATTTTGCAATAAGGTGGCTTCCCTTGGTTTGCAATCATAGGGCCAATGACCCATCAATCATCATTACGTTCTTAAGTTCTGCCCCTTTTTCTGGGTCCAGGAGGGGAAAGGGGGACCTCTAGTTCAGTTCACACAGAGAAGCCTTTCGTACAGGATGTGAATCAGTTCCATCTGTAGAAAGCTTTGTGGGAATTCAGTCCCACGGCTTTACAGCCAGCCTTCGCTGGGAATTGAAGACCTTCTTTCCTCTTGGAAATCTACAAAAGGACTGTTTGGTAAGGACCACTTGCAGCAGCCATAACGCAATTTGGACCGGGTGTAGGGGCCCACGCCAGCAGAGCCTAAGACAGATTGCCCAGGTAGAGGTCATAGAATCATAGAATCATAGAATCATAGAATCAAAGAGTTGGAAGAGACCTCAAGGGCCATCCAGTCCAACCCCATTCTGCCAAGAAGCAGGAATATTGCATTCAAATCACCCCTGACAAATGGCCATCCAGCCTCTGCTTAAAAGCTTCCAAAGAAGGAGCCTCCACCACACTCCGGGGCAGAGAGTTCCACTGCTGAACGGCTCTCACAGTCAGGAAGTTCTTCCTAATGTTCAGATGGAATCTCCTCTCTTGTAGTTTGAAGCCATTGTTCCATTGCGTCCTAGTCTCCAAGGAAGCAGAAAACAAGCTTGCTCCCTCCTCCCTGTAGCTTCCTCTCACATATTTATACATGGCTATCATATCTCCTCTCAGCCTTCTCTTCTTCAGGCTAAACATGCCCAGTTCCCTAAGCCGCTCCTCATAGGGCTTGTTCTCCAGACCCTTGATCATTTTAGTCGCCCTCCTCTGGACACATTCCAGCTTGTCAATCTCTCTCTTGAATTGTGGTGCCCAGAATTGGACACAATATTCCAGATGTGGTCTAACCAGAGCAGAATAGAGGGGTAGCATTACTTCCCTAGATCTAGACACTATGCTCCTCTTGATGCAGGTCAAAATCCCATTGGCTTTTTTTGCCGCCACATCACATTGTTGGCTCATGTTTAACTTGTCCATGAGGACTCCAAGATCTTTTTCACACGTACTGCTCTCGAGCCAGGCATCGTCCCCCATTCTGTATCTTTGCATTTCGTTTTTTCTGCCAAAGTGGAGTATCTTGCATTTGTCACTGTTGAACTTCATTTTGTTAGTTTTGGCCCATCTCTCTAATCTGTCAAGATCGTTTTGAATTCTGCTCCTGTCCTCTGGACTATTGGCTATCCCTCCCAATTTGGTGTCGTCTGCAAACTTGATGATCATGCCTTCTAGCCCTTCATCTAAGTCATTAATAAAGATGTTGAACAGGACCGGGCCCAGGACGGAACCCTGCTTGTGGCACTCCACTTGTCACTTCTTTCCAAGATGAAGAGGAAGCATTAGTGAGCACTCTCTGTGTTCGTCCACTTAACCAATTACAGATCCACCTCACCGTAGTTTTGCCTCGCCCACATTGGACTAGTTTCCTTGCCAGAAGGTCATGGGGGACCTTGTCAAAGAAGGCCTTCCTGAAATCCAGGTACGCTACATCCACGGCATTCCCCGCATCTACCCAGCTTGTAACTCTATCGAAGAAAGAGATCAGATGAGTCTGGCATGACTTGTTTTTGATAAATCCATGTTGACTATTAGCGATGACTGCATTTGTTTCTAAGTGTTTGCAGACCGCTTCCTTAACAATCTTCAAGGATTTCCCTGATAGTGAAGAAACAGTTTGTGAAGATAGTTGCCTGTCCCTTGTGGACAAGATTGTTGTGGTTCAACAGGCCCCTGAGTCTGATGGTTTTCAGTTTTCACAGTTTTCTCAGCCGGCAGTTGAGCTGGAGAAGCAGTTCTCACAGGACAGGAATGTTGCTGATAAGGAGGAGGACCAGGTGCCCTTTCAAAGGGATAGCGAAACCGTGAGACGGAGCTCTCGGATCGCAGCCAAGTTAGGTCAGCCACAGGTCAAGGGAGCAATGGGAAAGCAGTCTGTGGGAAGCTAGATTGTTTTGATGTGCAAAATGTATTTAGGGCTGCTTCGGGCAATTCTTAGCTGTCAGTTTCAACGTGGCTATCTGCTAGCTGTTTCATGCTTCTGCACTGGATTCTGTCGTGCGGCTTTTGGGCTAAGCTGCTGGGCACAAGGGTGTGCTTCTTGATTCCTGTTTACTTTGATTGCCTCTGAAGGATTTCTGGTCTGGATCTGACCATGCATTTTACCTGAACTTTGGAACTTTGTATTGACTTAACCTTTGCCTTCTTTTGGAACTTTTACAATAAACTATAAATCCTACAGCCGTGGTCTGGTGGTGTTTGAGAGCAAGGAGAAACTTATCAGGACAGGAGCAGAATTCAAAACGATCTTGACAGATTAGAGAGATGGGCCAAAACTAACAAAATGAAGTTCAACAGTGACAAATGCAAGATACTCCACTTTGGCAGAAAAAATGAAATGCAAAGAGACAGAATGGGGGACAATGCCTGGCTCGAGAGCAGTACGTGTGGAAAAGATCTTGGAGTCCTCGTGGACAGGAAGGTAAACATGAGCCAGCAATGTGATGTGGCGGCAAAAAAAGCCAATGGGATTTTGGCCTGCATCAAGAGGAGCCTAGTGTCTAGATCTAGGGAGGTCATGCTACCCCTCTATTCTGCCTTGGTTAGACCACATCTGGAATATTGTGTCCAATCCTGGGCACCACAATTCAAGAGAGATATTGACTCTAAGCTGGAATGTGTCCAGAGGAGGGCGACTAAAATGATCAAGGGTCTGGAGAACAAGCCCTATGAGGAGCGGCTTAGGGAACTGGGCATGTTTAGCCTGAAGAAGAGAAGGCTGAGAGGAGATATGATAGCCATGTATAAATATGTGAGAGGAAGCCACAGGGAAGAGGGAGCAAGCTTGTTTTCTGCTTCCCTGGAGACTAGGACGCAATGGAACAATGGCTTCAAACTACAAGAGAGGAGATTCCATCTGAACATGAGGAAGGACTTCCTGACTGTGAGAGCCGTTCAGCAGTGGAACTCTCTGCCCCGGAGTGTGGTGGAGGCTCCTTCTTTGGAAGCTTTAAGCAGAGGCTGGATGGCCATCTGTCAGGGGTGATTTGAATGCAATATTCCTGCTTCTTGGCAGGGGGTTGGACTGGATGGCCCATGAGGTCTCTTCCAACTCTTTGATTCTATGATTCTATGATTCTATTATCCTGAGGTGCCACAAAGATTAAGAAAGCCACCAGTTGATTCAAAGCCTTGAAATATTTGTTTGATTTATTGAAGACCTAAGCACTAATAAAGAACTTTGTTAAACTTTCCAAATTTCTAAAGACTTTGTTTAGGGAAATCCAAAAGGCCTCTAATCCGAGGCACCCCCGGCATCCCGTTGGGCATACAGAAAACACGTCCTGTCTACAGACTCTTTCACCTGCCCAGCGCGTGACAGCACAGAAGGGATCGTGGGAGTTGCAGTTCCCCAAACTACGGCTCTTTTCCCCAAGAAGAACAAACGCCATGTCTTTTACTTACGTCTTTTCGGGGCTGACAAACCAGTCTCCAGACCAGGTCCATCCGGCCGAAGGTTTGAAGCTGTCCTTGGGCAACTTGATCTTCCCGGTGACATCCGAATACTTGGGGTAAGTCAGGCCGGTGGTGCCCCAGTTGCCAACCAGGGCCAGTTTGGTCTGGTTTTCATACTGGGAGAGAAGAGAAGAGATGAGAAGAGGTCAAACAGGGAGAGGGACCAAACTGGGAGCCATTTCCACCGGTCAAACGTATTATTACCCACAAAGTGTTCCATAAAACACGGGTCTACTTTGATTTATTTACATCATGTATGTCATATTTATGTCATATCTGAAATAACGCTTGAATTTTCATGACTTTTGAGTCATCCTTATCATAGAATCATAGAATCCAAGAGTTGGAAGAGACCTCCTGGGCCACCATCCAGTCCAACCCCATTCTGCCAAGAAGCAGGAATATTGCATTCAAATCACCCCTGACAGATGGCCATCCAGCCTCTGCTTAAAAGCTTCCAAAGAAGATGCAAGAATCCTTGCTTGCATCTACACTGTAGAGTTAATGCAGTTTAAAGCCTCTTGACCTGTCATGACACACTGCTATGGGATCCTGTGAGTTGTAGTTTGGAGATAAGGCTCAAGACCTTGTGAATCTACAACTCCCATATTCCATAGCATTCAGCTAATGCATTTAATGTGGGTTCAAACAGCATTAATTCTACAGTGCAGGTGCATCTTGAGTTATGCCTAGGTGTTGTCACTTCTATATTGATTGAGTCTCCTGGATCTGAAATCCTTGGGAGCAGAAGAGTTTTGGATTTAGGGTTTTGGAATATTTACATATACATAATGAGATATTTTGGGAGATGGGACCAATTCGTTTATGTTTCATGTGCACACAGCCTATTAATTATATAATTATAATATATTATATAATATATAATATATATAATATATTATATAATATATAATTAATTATAATATATTATATAATGATAATATATTATATTATATATATAATATATTATATTATATATAATTAATTATAATTAATTATGATATATTATATAATTATAATATAAATTATAATATATTTAATTAATTATAATATAATTATAATTTATTATATTATATTATATATATAATATATAATATTATATATGATTAATTATAATATATTGTATTATACATAGTGAGAATGTGTTTGTATGTATATTTGTATGAGATTTTCAAGACAACTTCCACTGACTATGGATCTGGACCACACTTTGGAGGGTGGTAACGACAGAGGATGATGGGACTTGCAGTCCACCCATATCCAGATGCCGTTGTGAACCTCACTGATGATGGATTTGGGTCAAACTTGGCACACAGAACCCCCACAACCAACAGAAAATACTGTATAGATTTTGGAGGAAGGGGTTGACCATGAATGATGGGAGTTATCATCCACCCATATTCAGAGAGAATTGTGAATGACAGATCTGGACCAAAAACAGGCCTATCATGATCAACTTTAAATAGAATCACAGAATCCTCGAGTTGGAAGAGACCTCCTGGGCCATCCAGCCCAACCTGCCAAGAAGCAGGAAAATTGCATTCAAATCACCCCTGACAGATGGCCATCCAGTATCTGTTTAAAAGCTTCCAAGAAGGAGCCTCCACCACACTCCCTCCGGGGCAGAGAGTTCCACTGCTGAACGGCTCTCACAGTCAGGAAGTTCTTCCTCATGTTCAGATGGAATCTCCTCTCTTGTAGTTTGAGCAAGGATACTTGGGAGAGGCAAGGATCTTGGGAGTGGCAGTGGCAATGACAGAGAATGATGGGAATTGCAGTCCACCCAGAGAGCACTGTGTACCCCATTGATGATGGATCTAGAGCAATCATGACTCATCAGGACCAACTTTAAATATTGGAGAGGTTGGAGGCGGGAGACCCAGAATATTGGGAATTTACCCACATCCAAATAATAATAATAATAACAACAACAACAACAATAATAAAGAATGCCATCAAAGCCAGAATTGAAAAGTTGACAACAGATCCCAAATGTAGACTCTGCAAGGAAGCAGATGAAACAATCGATCCCATCCTCAGCTGCTGCAAGAAGATCGCAGAGATGGACTACAAGCAGTGACACAACACCATTGCTGAGATGATTCATTGGAACTTGTGCCACAAAGACCATCTGCCTGCAACAAAAAACTAGTGGGATCACAAGCCAGAAAGAGTTACAGAGAATGAACACGCCAAACTCCTCTGGGACTTCCGGATTCAGATAGACAGAGTTTTGGAGCACAAGACTCCTGACCTCACGGTCGTGTTAAAAAACATAGCATGGATTGTCGATGTTGCAATCCCAGGTGAGAGCAGGATTGCAGAAAAACAACTGAAGACTCAAGGCATTTACAAGTTTTCTTGCAAAGTCTTCTCTTCCCTTCGCTACATAAGAAACTATGTTACTCATTATAGATCTGCCACTCCCTTATATACCCAAAGTGGCCACAAGAAATGATGCAATTCTTGTCATGCCTGTCACATGGTCATGACATAGCTGTCCCTCCAGGTTGACATCTCCACTTGCTTAACCTTTCAGTGGAGTGTGCTGTGACCACATGTCCATTAGAACTGTATTTTTAACACAATGGTGTTACATACAATGCATTTCTTTCTACCACAGAATTTTCTACCTGAAAGACCTCACCGTTTCCGCGAAGACGGAGAGCCGCCCCTCTGCGGCCTTGTTGAACTCCTTCTCGTCCACACTGAGCCCGAGCCAGAGCTGCACCCGGATCTGGGCCCGGATCTTGGGGCCCAGGGTCTCCTCCTGAGGACGCTGCGGCAAAAAAGGAAGCAATGAAACCCACCGGAGGTTGTTCAAACGAGGCATTTCAGAGAGTCGGGGTGCATCTAGAGGCCAGGCGTGGGCAAACTTCAGCCCCTGCAACTCAACGTGACCCCCTTTCCAATAGATCAGTGTTTCTCCGCCTTCCTAATGCCGCGACCCTGTAATACAGTTCCTCATGTTGTGGTGACCCCCAACCAGAAAATTATTTTCGTTGTTACTTCATAACTGTAATTTTGCTACAGTTATGACTTGTAATGTAAATATCTGATATGCAGGATACATTTTTATTCACTGGACCAAATTTGGCAAAAATACCCCATATGCCCAAATACCCCATATGGGGTTGGGGAGGGTTGATTTTGTCATTTGGGAGTTGTAGTTGTTGGGATTTATAGTTAACTTACAATCAAAGAGAATTCTGAACTCCACCAGCAATGGAATTGAACCAAACTTGGCACGCAGAACTCCCATGACCAATAGAAAATACTGGAAAGGTTTGGTGGGCACTGACCTTGGGTTTTGGAGTTATAGTTTACCTACACCCAGAGAGCACTGTGGACTCAAACAATGAAGGATCTAGACAAAAAAATTGGCAAGAATACTCCATATGCCCAAATGTGAGCACTGGTGGAGTTTGGGGAAAATAGACCTGACATTTGGGAGTTGTAGTTGCTGAGATTTATAGTTCACCTACAATCAAAGAGCATTCTGAACCCCACCAACCATAGAATTGGGCCAAACTTCCTACACAGAACTCCCATGACCAACAGAAAATACTGGAAAGGTCTGATGGGCATTGATCTTGAGCTTGGGAGTTGTAGTTCACCTATCTCCTGAGAGCACTGTGGACTCAATCAATTATGGGTCTGGACCAAACTTGGCACGAACACTCAATATGCCCAAATGTGAGCACTGGTGGAGTTTGGGGGAAATAGTCTTGACATTTGGGAGTTGTAGTTGCTGAGATTTATAGTTCACCTACAATCAAAGAGCATTCTGAACCCCACCAACCATAGAATTGGGCCAAACTTCCTACACAGAACTCCCATGACCAACAGAAAATACTGTGTTTTTTGATGACCTTTGGCAACCCCTCTGACACCCTCTCGCGACCCCCACAGGGGTCCCGACTCCCAGGTTGAGAAACACTGCAATAGATAAACATGGCTGCCAAGTCCTCTCCTTTAAAACAAAACAACAGCTATTTTCCTCCTTTAAAAAAATGTCAAAGAGTGTTGCTGGTGAGACCTACTTTCATGAAGATGGTTTGGAGCTTGCCACAGTTCTTGCCGCAGCAATTGGGTCCGTTGCGGGAATAGAGGACCTCGTGAGCTGGCACCCGGGCAAAGGCTACGCGGCGGTCCCCTTGCAGCATCCAGATGACCACGTCCGGAAGGCTGTTCTGGGGCTGGGAAGGGAGGGAGGGAGGAAGAGCAAAGAGAGGAAGAAAAGGAGGAGAAGGAAGGAAGAAAGGAAAGAAGAGCAATAGGAGGGAGAAAGGGAGGAGAAGGAAGGAAGGAAAGATGGAGGGAGGAAGAGACAGAGGAGAAGGAAGGAAGGGAGGAAGGAAGGAAGGAAGGAAGGAAGGAAGGAAGGAAGAGCAAAGAGAGAGAGAAAAGGAGGAGAAGGGAGGAAGGAAAGTGAAGGGAGGAAGAAGGAAGAGACAGAGAAGAAGGAAGGAAATGGAGGGAAGAGAAGGAAGGTAGGGAAGAAGAAAGAGAGGAAGGGGAAGAAAGGAAGGATGGATGAAGGGAGGGAGAGCAAGGAAAGAAGGAAGGAAAAAAGAAGGAAGGAAAAGAACAACAGAAGGGAGGGAGGTGAAGGAAGGAAGGGAAGAAGGAAAGGCAAAAGGACGGAGAAAGGGAGGAAGGGAAGAAGGAAGGAAGGAAGGAAGGAAGGAAGGAGAAAGAAGGGAGGGAAGAGAAGGAAAGTAGGGAAGAAGAAAGAGAGGAAGGGGAAGAAAGAAAAGAGGGAGGGAAGAAGGAAAAGAACAACAGAAGGGAGGGATGAGAAGGAAGGAGAGAAGGAAGAACAAAGAGAGGGAGAAAGGGAGGAAAAGGAAGGAAGGAAGGAAGGAAGGAAGGAAGGAAGGAAGGAAGGAGGAAGAGAGAGAAGGAAGGAACAAGAATGGAGGGAAGGAAGAGAAGGAAGGTAGGGAAGAAGAAAGGGAGAGAGGGGAAGGAAGGGGAAAGAGGAAAGAAAGAAAGAAGGAAGGAAGGAAGGAAGGAAGGAAGGAAGGAAGGAAGGAAGAACAACAGATGGGAGGGAAGAGAGGGAAGGAAGGAAAGAAGGAAGAACAAAGGGAGGGAGAATGAAAGAATGAAGAATGGAGGGAGAGAGGAGGGAGGAAGGGAGGGAGGTAGGAGGAAGTAAAGAAGGATGGAAGGAAGGTTATTGAGAAATCAGATCTCCCAACAATATGAATTATATAAAATGTGTGAATCGTTATCTGTGGATATATAGGCAGCACATTGGGTATTTTTTCCCTCTTCCTGCAAAGTAAGTTCTCATGAATCTGATTGGAATGTTGCTTCACCACAGCTTGAACTCCAAGGAGCCATGCCCCAAGTCACCACAATCCCCTCACAATGCTCACAGAGCAAACCAGAGATCACCGAAGCAGCCCAGCACCCTCATCTTTGGCCCCGATCCGGATCCCCTTTGGGAATCCTCCAGCGTATGCAACTGTGCCAGGGCTCAATGCAATGGATTCCTAGGAGTTGTCATTCTGCAAAGACTTTAGCTCTTTCTGCCAAAGAGTGCTGATGCTGGCCAAACTACAACTCCCATCATTCCATGGCACTGAGCCATCAAAGTTCAAGTGGTGTCGAACTGCATTCATTTCGCACTATTCCTAACAGCCTACTGGAAAAGATAGGCAACTATGCCTGTCATCACTGTTCCATGTGCTCACAGTTCCTACAAACTAAGTTCTTTCAGAACCAGCACACTAAAACTCAATACAGAATCAATCACTTTGCTACCTGCTCCACTGAAGGTGTAGTATATGCCATCACATGTCCCTGCTCACTTCTTTACATTGGTCAAACCAGCAGAGAAGTCAGGCTCAGGATCATTGAGCACAAAAGTAAAATCGGGAAACATTCCACTGATTCTATTCTGTTTAAGCATTTTGTGGACCTGAACCACAGCCCTGAATCACTTCAAGTACAGATTTTAGAGGTGGTTACTCCACCCAGAGACACTGATTTCCAAACTAAACTTCTACAACGGGAATCCTTCTGGATCTTTACCCTGCAAAAAGAACATCCAACGGAACATCCAAAAGGGTTAAACAACACCAATTCATATGATGGCCTGCATCAAGAGGAGCCTAGTGTCTAGATCTAGGGAAGTCCTGCTCCCCGTGCTCTATTCCGCTTTGGTTAGACCACTTTACCTGGAATATTGTGTCCAGTTCTGGGCATGACAATTCAAGAGAGATATTGACAAGCTGGAATGTGTCCAGAGGAGGGTGACTAAAATGATCAAGGGTCTGGAGAACAAGCCCTATGAGGAACGGCTTAAGGAGCTGGGCATGTTTAGCCTGAAGAAGAGAAGGCTGAGAGGAGACATGATAGCCATGTATAAATATGTGAGAGGAAGCCACAGGGAGGAGGAGGGAGCAAGCTTCCTTTCTGCTTCCCTGGAGACTAGGGTCTGGAGAACAAGCCCTATGAGGAGCGGCTTAAGGAGCTGGGCATGTTTAGCCTGAAGAAGAGAAGGCTGAGAGGAGACATGATAGCCATGTATAAATATGTGAGAGGAAGCCACAGGGAGGAGGGAGCAAGCTTGTTTTCTGCTTCCTTGGAGACTAGGACGCAATGGAACAATGGCTTCAAACTACAAGAGAGGGGATTCCACCTGAACGTGAGGAAGACCTTCCTGACTGTGAGAGCTGTTCAGCAGTGGAACTCTGTTCAGCAGTGGTGGAGGCTCCTTCTTTGGAGGCTTTGAAACAGAGGCTGGATGGCCATCTGTCAGGGGTGCTTCGAATGCAATATTCCTGCTTCTTGGCAGAATGGGGTTGGACTGGATGGCCCAGGAGGTCTTTTCCACCTCTTTGATTCTATGATCCTATGACTGTTTTTTATAACAGAGGAGGTTTTCCCCCAATGTATACCAAACTGATAATGTCACTATCACCTGACCAATGGACTTACTATATTAGTAATAGGTTGAGTTATTTCTATCCTATACTCGCTACAGAATGAAACACTTTGCAGAGATACTGACCAACAAAGACTAGCTGTGAGAATTATATTATTATTATTATTATTATTATTATTATTATTATTATTATTTCATAGATATTATATTTCTTTATGTATAGCATATAATTCATGTCACAATGCAATGCTACCTTTAGCCACTATGTATGTCCCCTTAGGATCCACCTCTCAACAACATTGTTTGTTGTAGTAGAGTGTGCTGAACAAGCTACAACGAGTAGTAGAAGGGCAAAGAGGGCAGCTCAGATGTTGGATCAAGAGCAGCGAAGGAAACGAATTAGGGAAATATTCATAACACCTACAGATACTGAGTCATTCGAAGGGTTCACAGATTCTGAAATGGAGGAGGAGGGAGAGGAGTGTAGAGGTTTGAAGCGGGTTACTCGGGAGCAAGAGTCAGATGAAGAGAGAGAAAGGAAGCGGATCTGTGAAATACTTAATGCTCCAACTGAGGAGGAAGACTTCATGGGGTTCACAGGGAGTGATGGGACTGGGAGTGATGACAGAGAGGAGGATGGGCTAGATTGGACCCGTGTACAAGAGATCAGGGACATATGTACTCAACCTACATCAAATGATGAGTTTGAGGGGTTCTCGGGAGACTGGCAACCTGGAAATACTTGGGGTGATCTAAGTCTTGATAGATGCTGGAAAAGTTGGAGGGACGGGCGGTGGTGAGCAGCTGTGGAAGCTAAAGCAGCTGGGAGTGATGAGGACAGGGTGGAGAGCAGTTCATCATCCGATAATGAGCTATAAGATAAAAGAAGGTATCAAACATTGGGAACTTTGCAGTAGGCAAAGTGTTGTATTCGTGCTGGGGACTTTGTTGCTGCCATTACTCTTGACTTGGGTCCTGGGACTGCAGATTGCTGTGTTACCGTGCTTCTACCGACTGGAATCTTGTAAGTGCTGACTTCTACCTTCTTGCTGAATTCGGATTGTTTTTGGACGACGACGACGACGACATTGTGTTTTGGACTTTTACATCTACTTTTGGACGTGCTTCGACTTTGGACTGTTTCCAGACTACATTTTTGCTTGCTCCCATCTTGCTACATTTGTGTCTGTGACTTTGAAGCAGTTTGCTTGAAGTTTTTGTTATCCCAGATTATATTTCTGTATAATCCGGATTATTCTCCAAGTTGCGTTTTTTGCTTAGCAGTTGCAACAGACTTTGTTTTATTGCTAGACTCACTGAATTAAGGGTTTCTAAGCTATTTTTGTTTATTAATAAACCTTGTTTGGGCCTTTTACTTGTGTTTGGCTCCTTTAAGGCTTCTGGTTCACGACATTGTTGGTGAATTACTTACCTCAAAAGTTGAACCTTTTTTTTTTTTGATAGATGAGCCTTTTTCGATAAATGAGTAAGTAGAGTGTCTGTATATACATTTACAAACTTGATGTAACAAATTGTTCAACTGTATGTGTGTATTCATGATATGTGTTGTTTGTAGACCCAACCGCCTGATGAAGGCTCTTGGGAGTCGAAACCGGTTGCAGGTTGGAGTCGATTTGTGTGGCTACTTGTTGGGGTTCAGCCTGATCTGTGTGAACCTGAGCCCCAATCTCTGTGTGAACCTGATTCTCTGATTGTATTTCCAACTGAGCAAGCCACTGAACATGTATCTCTCCCTGACAGTGTGGAAACTGTTGTTGATGTTGAGGTCCGTGGCAGGGAAAGTGAAACTGAACAGCCGGATGAAAATGTTTTGGAATCCAGCCGTGATAGCTCTCCACCTGGGTTTTTTAATGAGGACCGAAGGGAACAGATAGCTAGAGACAGGAGTGATTCACAGTTTCTACGAAGGTCAAATAGATTACAGGAAAGACAGGCCCAGGCTTCAAAGTCAAGGGGCGTTTCACGGAATAGTTTCTTTGGTTTAGGGGGCCTCCTTCCGGGTGTCTCGTTAGATCAAGCAACGTTTTGGACTGCGGCTGTGCTTTGGCAGAATTCCTGTGTTCCATGGCCGGTAATCCCAGAGGCTTCTAGTTTTCAAGTACATGGTTAGCGAGGGGCTAACAGGTTCCTGGTTCTTGACAAGCTGGAATGTGTCCAGAGGAGGGCGACTAAAATGATCAAGGGTCTGGAGAACAAGCCCTACGAGGAGCGGCTTAGGGAACTGGGCATGTTTAGCCTGAAGAAGAGAAGGCTGAGAGGAGATATGATAGCCATGTATAAATATGTGAGAGGAAGCCACAGGGAGGAGGAGGGAGCAAGCTTGTTTTCTGCTTCCTTGGAGACTAGAACGCGGAACAATGGCTTCAAACTACAAGAGAGGAGATTCCATCTGAACATTAGGAAGAACTTCCTGACTGTGAGAGCCGTTCAGCAGTGGAACTCTCTGCCTTCCCCGGAGTGTGGTGGAAGGAGGCTCCTTCTTTGGAAGCTTTTAAGCAGAGGCTGGATGGCCATCTGTCAGGGGTGATTTGAATGCAATATTCCTGCTTCTTGGCAGAATGGGGTTGGACTGGATGGCCCATGAGGTCTCTTCCAACTCTTTGATTCTATGATTCTATGATTCTTGTATTGCAGTTTTTGGAATTTTGCTCAAGTTCAGAGATTTTCCTGACGGCTGTGTTTCTATTGTGGCTTTTTGACTTTGCATTTGCCTTTCTTTTGTAACCAATTTTTCATCAATAAAAAAGGATTGTTTTTCCTACAGTCCAGTGTGGTGGGTTTAATCTTATGGTCTCGTTTCCTGATCTGGGATGCAACACTACTGGAGTCTACTCGTATGCAATAAAGAATAAGACATTTATTATCATTCAAGGACTATTACTCATAGGAAGGTTTTGTTTCATACTTCAGGAGAAGAACCAGTTGTTTCTGCTTAATGCGAATGTGGCAGCTCTGTGTTTTGTTGATATGTGTATTTGTAATGTATACATTGAGTTAATTTAGATACTTTCACATTACCACAATCAGTGGATTTTGGTCTCCACGTGGGTTACCTCCTCGGCCAGGGCTCTGAGGCGGGAGAGCCAGTCCTCCGCCTGCTCCAGCGCCTCCTGCAGCTCCGCGTCTTCGTGCTTCAGCCGCAGGGCCGCCTGGACAATCTGGAGCAGGTTAGTGGCCCGGAAGCGGTAGAGGTAGTGGTCCAAGTGGGTGCTGGAGGGCTTCTGGGTGGCGTCCGGCAAAGGCTGGCTGGGGACACACAGAGAAGACAACCCACTTAATGTCGGTCCATGGACACGCATCTCTTAAATAGATAACATACAGGAGTTAACAGACCACTCGTATCCAGGGAAATAAACTATACAGGCAGATACTACACCAGTGGTTCTCAACCTGGGGTCCCCAGATGTTTCTGGCCTACAACTCCCAGAAATCCTAGCCAGTTTGCCAGCTGTTAGGATTTCTGGGAGTTGAAGGCCAAAAACATCTGGGGACCCCAGGTTGAGAACCACTGTACTACACAGTGTCAGGTACTTACTTACTTAGGCAATCCCTCATTGTCTGAGTAGGATTTTCTTCCAAGATTGGTGTCCTGGCGATGGGTCCGTAGGTGGCCATGGAGCCCTCTTCTTGACCCGCATCTTCTCCCACAGTGAGGGCATTGGTTTCCAGGTGGAAGGCGGTCCCGGTCGGGGTTGACTTGATGTGCCTTCCTCTTGGCACGTTTCTCTCTTTCACCCTCATAGAATCATAGAATCCTAGAATCCAAGAGTTGGAAGAGACCTCATGGGCCATCCAGTCCAACCCCATTCTGCCAAGAAGCAGGAATATTGCATTCAAATCGCTCCTGACAGATGGCCATCCAGCCTCTGCTTAAAAGCTTCCAAAGAAGGAGCCTCCACCACACTCCCTCTGGGGCAGAGAGTTCCACTGCTGAACGGCTCTCACAGTCAGGAAGTTCTTCCTAATGTTCAGATGGAATCTCCTCTCTTGTAGTTTGAAGCCATTGTTCCATTGCGTCCTAGTCTCCAGGGAAGCAGAAAGGAAGCTTGCTCCCTCCTCCTCCTCCCTGTGGCTTCCTCTCACATATTTATACATGGCCCTCATCATATCTCCTCTCAGCCTTCTCTTCTTCAGGCTAAACATGCCCAGTTCCCTAAGCCGCTCCTCATAGGGCTTGTTCTCCAGACCCTTGATCATTTTAGTCGCCCTCCTCTGGACACATTCCAGCTTGTCAATATCTCTCTTGAATTGTGGTGCCCAGAATTGGACACAGTATTCCAGATGTGGTCTAACCAAAGCAGAATAGAGGGGTAGCATTACTTCCTTAGATCTAGACCCTCCATTCATGCCTCTTCAAATTCTACAGCACTGCTGGTCATAGCTGACTTCCAGTTAGAGCGGTCAAGGGCCAGGGCTTCCCAGTTCAGTGTCAGGTACTTACTTACTTACTTACTTACTTACTTACTTAGGAGATCCCTCGTTGTCCGAGTAGGATTGTCTTCCAAGATCAGTGTCCTGGTGGTGGGTCCGTAGGTGGCTGTGGAGCCCGATTCTTGACCTGCATCTTCTGCATCAAACTACAAGAGAGGAGATTCCATCTGAAGATGAGGAAGAACTTCCTGACTGTGAGAGCCATTCAGCAGTGGAACTCTCTGCCCTGGAGTGTGGTGGAGGCTCCTTCTTTGGAGGCTTTTAAACAGAGGCTGGATGGCCATCTGTCAGGAGTGATTTGAATGCAATATTCCTGCTTTTTGGCAGAATGGGGTTGGACTGGATGATGGCCCAGGAGGTCTCTTCCAACTCTAGGATTCTATGATTCTATGATTCACCCGAAGTGAGGGCATCGGTTTCCAGGTGGAAGGCGGTCCCGGTCGGGGTTGGATTGACGTGCCTTCCTCTTGGCACGTTTCTCTCTTTCACCCTCCATTTGTGCCTCTTCAAATTCTGCAACACTGCTAGTCACAGCTGACCTCCAGCTGGAGCATTCGAGGGCCAGGGCTTCCCAGTTCTCAGTGTCTATGCCAGAGTTTTTAAGGTTGGCTTTGAGCCCATCTTTCAATCTCTTTTTCTTTCCACCAACATTCTGTTTTCCATTCTTGAGTTCGAAATAGAGCAACTACTTTGGGAGATGGTGGTCGGCCATCTGGACAACGTGGCCAGCCCAGCAGAGTTGATGTTGGAGGATCATCGCTTCAATACTGGTGGTCTTTGCTTCTTCCAGCACGCTGACATTTGTCATCCTGTCTTCCCAAGAGATTTGCAGGATTTTTCAGAGGCGACGCTGATGGAATCGTTCCAGGAGTTGCATGTGACGTCTGTAGACAGTCCACGTCTCGCAGGCGTAGAGCAGGGTTGGGAGGACAATGGCTTTATAAACAAGTTCCTTGGTCTCCCTACGGATGTCCTGATCCTCAAACACTCTCTGCTTTTTTCGGGAAAAAGCTGCACTCGCAGAGCTCAGGCGGTGTTGAATTTCAGTGTCAATGTTGACGTCTGTAGACAGTCCACGTTTCGTAGGTGTATAGCAGGGTTGGGAGGACAATGGCTTTATAAACAAGCACCTTGGTCTCCCTACTGATGTTGCAGTCCTCAAACACTCTCTGCTTCATTCGGAAAAAAGCTGCACTCGCAGAGCTCAGGCGGTGTTGAATTTCAGTGTCAATGTTGATGTCTGTAGACAGCCCACGTTTCGCAGGCATATAGCAGGGTTGGGGGGACAATGGCTTTATAAACAAGCACCTTGGTCTCCAAATGGATGTCCTGGTCCTCAAACACTCTGCTTCATTCAGAAAAATGCTGCACTCACAGAACTCAGGTGGTGTTGAATTTCAGTGTCAATGTTGATGCCTGTAGACAGTCCACGTTTCGCAGGTGTATAGCAGGGTTGGGAGGACAATGACTTTATAAACAAGCACCTTGGTCTCCCTACTGATGTCCCGGTCCTCAAACACACTCTGCTTCGTTCGGAAAAATGCTGCACTCGTAGAGCTCAGGCGGTGTTGTATTTCGGTGTCAATGTTGACTTTTGTAGAGAGGTGGCTGCCAAAGGAGAGGAAATGGTCCACAGTTGCGGAAATAGAGTGTTGCCTTCTTCCGTGACGGCTTCATTGTTGGCAGAAATGTATTGTCTGGTGATTATGTCGAAAAGTGAATAGTGGTTGTTAAAGAGCACATTCTAAGGATGATTTCTACCTTTGATTTATTAAAAAAAATTCCCATCCAAACCCAAGTAATGAAGGTGGATCCAAGCTGTTCTTTGGCAGCTGGAGCATCTTTTAAAACCATATTCCTAAACTTTGTTTTAAAACGATCTCTGAGCTCCCTCCGCTGTCCCAAACGGAATTTTGCTCCAGGCTTTGGGGAAAGTCCGCTTTCAGCTTTCCAGATTTGGACCGTTTTATCCATAAAGGCCGTACATACATTTATTTATTTATTTATTTATTTATATTTATGATTCGAACTTCTATGCGGCCACTCCCCTGTGGCTCGGAGTGGCTTACAAGAATGGCTAAAATCGAACACAATTTAAAAGCAATTTAAAACAATTTCAAAACAGTAATATCAAACATTAAAAGCCTGTCGAAACAGACATGTCTTCCATGCCCTGCAGAAAGCTGGTAAGTCCCGCAAGGCATGGACTTCAGGTGGCAGAGCATTCCAGAGCGATGGTGCCACTGCTGTGAAGGCTCTGCGTCTGGTTGCCGTTAGGCGCAAGGTCTTGACACTGGGGACTTCCAATAGATCTTGGTCCTCAGAACGGAGGGATCTCTGGGGTTGGGAGGGGGTGAGGCGGTCCCTCAGGGACATTGGCCCCAGACTGTGCAAGGCCTTCAAGGTGAGTCCCATCCCTTTGAAAGTGATCCGGTGCTCAATGGGTAACCAATGCAGATGCAGTCAGATTGGGGTGATGTGGCATCTCATCGGAATTCCCTTCTGAATTTTGTACCAACTTGAGCTTCCAGATCACCGACAGAGGAAGGCCAATGTAGAGAGCATTACAGTAGTCCACTCTGGAGATGACCGTGGCCTGGATCACCGTAGTGAGGTTGTCCCTGGACAGGGAGGGGTCAGCCGTCTAGCCTGCCGCTAGTGGAAGAAGGCGGTTCGGCTAACGGCGGAGAGAGACCTGGGCCTCCATCCTCAGCAGAAAGAGGGTCCAAAAGGACTCCCAGACTCTTGGCCAACGATGACGGGCATAGTAGCGCCTGGCCATCCAGGGTAGGCAGCAGGATGTCCCCACTGCCCGGTCAACCCAGCCATAGGATCTCCGTCTTCGCTGGATTCACCCTCATCCTGCTGGCACGCAGCCATCCAGTCACGGCCTCGAGGCACTGATGGAAACAATCGGGTACAGAGTCCGGTCGGCTTTCCATCTTCAGCACCAGCTGAGCGTCATCGGCGTACTGGTCACACTCCAGCCCAAAACCTCGGACCAGCTGAGCAAGTGGTCACGTATAGATGTTACACATCAGCTTTGCAAACTATTGTTATGATTCTGCCGCTGGGGTTAGACAGGGTGAAAGGGGTGGATGATGGGCCTTGCCTGAGCCACTCCCCATCCAAGCGCACTCCAAAACCGCTCCATATTTTCCTTCCTCGGGAGTCGGTTCACTTCAGGAAAAACAAACACGGTGTTCCTCCGGAGAACAAAATAACCTTCTCAAGCCAGGAGTATTTTAAGATGCCGCAGAAGGCAAGAGGAGGTTTATTTCGCCTTGAAGGTACTAAATCGCGCACACAGGTTGGCACTTTCTGCAATACATTGCTGAGTTCTTTCAACATCCCACGTCTTGTTTTCTTTCCTACTTTTCACACTCACAAATAGAAACTGTTTTGTGCATTGGGTTGTTGTAGGTTTTTTTGGGCTATGTTCTAGAGGCATTCTCTCCTGACGTTTTGCCTGCATCTGTGGCAAGCATCTTCAGAGGTTGTGAGGTCTGTTGGAAACTAGGAAAAAGGGTTTATATATCTGTGGAATGACCAGAGTGGGACAAAGGACTCTTGTCTTCTGGAGCGAGGTGGGAATGTTTCACTTGGCCACCTTGATTAGCATTTGATGGCTTGGCAGTTTCAAGGTCTGGCTTCTTACTGCCTGGGGGAATCCTTTATTGAGAGGTGATTAGCTGTCCCTGGTTGTTTCTTGTCTGGAGTTCCCTTGTGTCTGAGTGTTCCTCTTTATTGACTGTTACATTAATTTGGCAGTCTAGATGCACTCCAGGATAGATCCACCAGAAGCCAAAGTTGACTTGAAAGTGCATCATGGATGGCAATTGCAGGAAAAGAGATTCCACCTAAGCATTAGGTGGAATCTCACAATTTCTGAGGATCCTTGCCATAGATGCAGGCAAAATGTCAGGAGAGAATGCCTTTAGAACATGGCCATATAGCCCGAAAAACCTATAATAACCCATTAGGAAGAACGCCTTGATGGTAAGAGCTGTTCATGTGATGCTTCAGTGTTCAATGCGGTCTCCTTCCTTCTCTGGAGTTTTGGAAGTAGAGGCTGGATGGCCATCTGTCAGGAGGGCTCAGATTGTGATTTTCCTGTCTGGGAGGAAAGGGTTGGACTGGATGACCTTTGGGGGTATCTTCCAATAGATTTCTGTTGTTGTTGTTGTTGTTGTTGTTGTTGCAGAGGCTAGATGGTCATCTGTCAAGAGGAATCAGATTGTGGTCTCCCTGGATGGCCTTTGGGGGCATCTTCCAATAGAATTCTGTTGTCATTATTATTACTATTATTATTATTACTATTATTATTATGGATGGCTATCTGCTAGGACGGCTTTGATGGTGTCCTCCTGCTTGGCAGAAAGAAGAGGGTTGGACTGGATGGCCTTTGGTTATCTCTTCCAACTCTACTACTACTGTTGTTGTTGTTGGTGGTGGTGGTGGTGTTGTTTATACCCTGCTTTTTCTCTCCACAAAGGAGACTCAATCATCATCATCTTTGTTTGAAGTGATGATGATGATGATGATGGAGCCTCTTTCTTGTTGTTGTTGTTGTTGTTGTTGTTGTTGTTGTTCATACCTGCTTTTTCTCTCCATAAAGGAGACTCAAACTACTTCATCACACTAGTGAATGAATCCACTTTAAATCCGGTTTCTGCCTCCTGCAGAATTCTGGGGTTTGTAGTTTAGTGAGGCTGTTAACGGTTTCTCCTTAAACTACAAACCCCAGAATTCTGCAGGAGGCAGAAACCAGATTTAAAATGGATTCATTCTCTAGTGTGGTGAGGCAGTCAGTCATCATCGTTTTTGTTCAGATTGATGGTGATGGTGATGGTGATGGTGATGGTGATGGTGATGGTGATGGTGACGGTGTTGGTGACGGTGACGGTGTTGGTTATGGTGTTGGTGATGGTGATGGTGTTGGTCATGGTGTTGTGATGGTGCTGTTCATGGTGTTGGTTATGGTGATGGTGATGGTGTTGGTTATGGTGTTGGTGATGGTGTTGGTGATGGTGATGGTGTTGGTTATGGTGTTGTGATGGTGTTGGTTATGGTGATGGTGTTGGTTATGGTGTTGTGATGGTGATGGTGATGGTGTTGGTTATGGTGTTGTGATGGTGTTGGTTATGGTGATGGTGTTGGTGATGGTGATGGTGATGGTGATGGTGATGGTTATGGTGTTGATTATGGAGATGGTGTTGGTGATGGTGATGGTGTTGGTTATGGTGTTTTGAAGGTGTTGGTGATGGTGATGGTGTTGGTTATGGTGTTGGTGATGGTGTTGGTGATGGTGATGGTGTTGGTGATGGTGTTGGTTATGGTGATGGTGTTGGTTATGGTGTTGTGATGGTGTTGGTGAAGGTGATGGTGTTGGTTATGGTGTTGTAATGGTGTTGGTGTTGGTGTTGGTGATGGTGTTGTGATGGTGTTGGTTATGGTGATGGTGTTGGTTATGGTGTTGGTTATGGTGTTGGTTATGGTGTTGTGATGGTGTTGGTGTTGGTGATGGTGATGGTGTTGGTGATGGTGATGGTGTTGGTTATGGTGTTGTGATGGTGTTGGTGTTGGTGTTGGTGATGGTGATGGTGATGGTGATGGTGTTGTGATGGTGTTGGTGTTGGTGATGGTGTTGGTGTTGGTTATGGTGTTGTGATGGTGTTGGTGTTGGTGATGGTGATGGTGATTGTGATTGGGATGGTGATGGTGATGGTGTTGGTTATGGTGTTGTGATGGTGTTGGTGTTGGTGATGGTGATGGTGATGGTGTTGGTGATGGTGATTGGGATGGTGATGGTGTTGGTTATGGTGTTGATTATGGAGATGGCGATGGCAATGATGATGATGATGATGATGATGATGATGATGATGATGATGTCTCCTTCTCTGGAGGCCTTTAAGCAGAGGCTGGATGGCTTTCTACTGGGAAGTCTTTGATGGTGTCCTCCTACTTGGCAGAAAGAAGGGGGTTGGACTGGATGGCCTTTGGGTGCCCCTTCTATGATTCTAAGGCCAGCTCAAGATCTCTCCCTGGACTTGATCCACAATAAAAGCCCACCTCCTCTATGCTGGCTCCCCTCCTTGAGCACAGCAAGGGCTTGCCAGAGGAAGGAAGGCGCAAGAGTGCGCTTGTCCCCCACAAGCCACCCCTTTGGCCACTGCGGCAGCCAACCATGCCTCCTCCGCCCCCATCTCCTCCCCATGACATTGAATTTCTGTTGGAGAGAGAGAGAGAAAGCTCGAGACCTCGTTGGTTCGTTGGTTCCTTGCTTCCCTCCCTCTGGGGAAGCCAAGTCCTGGGATCGGACTCAGGTCACGTCAGGCGCACGCCAAGCCACAGATTTACGACCCTGTTCTGAACAGGAGCATTGTTGCACGAAGGAGAGAGAGGCAGATATAAAGAGCAGGCCAACCGGGCTCCAGGGATATCTCCAAGGGCTTCCAGGTCAAGCCAATGGGATTTTGGCCTGCATCAATAGGAGCCTAGTGTCTAGATCTAGGGAAGTCATGCTCCCCATGCTCTGTTCTGACTTGGGTAGACCACACCTGGAATATTGTGTCCACTTCTGGGCACCACAATTCAAGAGAGATATTGACTCTAAGCTGGAATGTGTCCAGAGGAGGGCGACTAAAGCGATCAAGGGTCCTTTTGCATCCTGAACCTGTCAAGATGCTACACTTGGAGGACCATCATCCTCAAATGACGAGTGATTGCGTAAGAAAGTAAGCATACTGCTTGAATCATAGAATCCTAGAATCCTAGAGTTGGAAGAGACCTCCTGGACCATCATCCAGTCCAACCCCGTTCTGCCAAGAAGCAGGAATATTGCATTCAAAGCACCCCTGACAGATGGCCATCCAGCCTCTGTTTCAAAGCTTCCAAAGAAGGAGCCTCCACCACACTCCCTCCGGGACAGAGAGTTCCACTGCTGAACGGCTCTCACAGTCAGGAAGTTCTTCCTCATGTTCAGACGGAATCTCCTCTCTTGTAGTTTGAAGCCATTGTTCCATTGCGACCTAGTCTCCAGGGAAGCAGAAAGGAAGTTTGCTCCCTCCTCCTCCCTGTGGCTTCCTCTCACATATTTATACATGGCTATCATGTCTCCTCTCAGCCTTCTCTTCTGCAGGCTAAAAATGCCTAGCTCCTTAAGCCACTCCTCATAGGGCTTGTTCTCCAGACCCTTGATCATTTGAGTTGCCCTCCTCTGGACACATTCCAGATTGTCAATATCTCTCTTGAATTGTGGTGCCCAGAATTGGACACAATATTCCAGGTGTGGTCTGACCAAAGCAGAATAGAGCATGAGGAGCATTACTTCCTTAGATCTAGACACTAGGCTCCTCTTGATGCAGGCCAAAATCCCATTGGCTTTTTTTGCTGCCACATCACATTCCTGGCTCATGTTTAACTTGTTCCCCATGAGGACTCCAAGATCTTTTTCACACGTCCTGCTCTCGATCCAGGCATTGTCCCCCATTCTGTATCTTGGCATTTCGTTTTCCTTCCTCTCAGTCCCACTACCGTCTCAAGTGTGGTTGGTGGGGACGAGAGAGAGGGCCTTCTCGGTGGTGGCCCCCCACCTCTGGAACGCCTTTCCAAGGGAAATAAGACAGGCCCCACCCCTCCCCTCCTTTCATAAGAGCTTGAAGACCTGGTGGTTTCAACAAGCCTTTGGAAATGACTCGTTCTAACTCAGCCCTACACATGTGCCGGCAGGACTGAAGACCGACAGGTCGCAGGTTCAAATCCGGCGAGAGGCGGATGAGCTCCCTCTGTCAGCTCCAGCTCCTCATGCGGGGACATGAGAGAAGCCTCGCACAAGGATGATGGAAACATCAAATCATCCGGGCAATGTCCCCTGGGCAACATCCTTGCAGATGGCCAATTCTCTCACACCAGAAGCGACTTGCAGTTTCTGAGGTCGCTCCTGAAATGAGAAATTATTATTATTGCTACATTTTGCTTCCAAATGCAAATCAAGGCCAGGAAGGTCGGGTGAATGAAGTTTTTCACTCTTCTCCTCTACCAGAGTGAAAGAGGGTCAAGGACAACAAGTTAAACATGAGCCAACAATGTGATGTGGCGGCAAAAAAAGCCAATGGGATTTTGGCCTGCATCAAGAGGAGCCTAGTGTCTAGGTCCAGAGAAGTCCTGCTCCCCATGCTCTATTCCGCCTTGGTTAGACCACATCTGGAATACTGTGTCCAATTCTGGGCACCACAATTCAAGAGAGATATTGACAAGCTGGAATGTGTCCAGAGGAGGGCGACTAAAATGATCAAGGGTCTGGAGAACAAGCCCTATGAGGAGCGGCTTAAGGAGCTGGGCATGTTTCACCTGAAGAAGAGAAGGCTGAGAGGAGGCATGATAGCCATTTATAAATATGTGAGAGGAAGCCACAGGGAGGAGGAGGAGGGAGCAAGCTTGTTTTCTGCTTCCTTGGAGACTAGAACGCAAGGGAACAATGGCTTCAAACTACAAGAGAGGAGATTCCATCTGAACATGAGGAAGAACTTCCTGTGAGAGCTGGCATTTTCCAAACCCTTTACAGCTGATAGGCCGAGATACGTTCGGATAGATATGTAGGGCCAGAACCGTTTAGGGCTTTAAAGGCCAATGCCAGCACCTTGAATTGGGCCCGGTAGCTAATCGGTAGCCAGTGGAGCTGGTACAGTGGAGTATTTGTGCTGAAGTCTAGAGTAATAGGACATTTGTGTATTAACAAAGGCAAATCAAGACCAGGAAGGTCGAATTAAAGGTAAGAATCACCTTCAAAGTGGTGATTCTTACCTTTAAGAACTTTTTCTCCCTCCTCCTTCCCTGCAGTGAAAAAGGGTCAAGGTGACACTCTATAAGAGGCACAATCATCTCCAGAAATGGTTGAGGAACTACGAATTTTGCAATTCTGTGCACTTTCTGCAGTGAAAGAGGGTCAAGGTGACACTCTATAAGAGGCACAATCAACTCCAGAAGCAGTTGAGGAACTATTAATTCTGCCCTTCGGTGCACTTTTGCTTCTGCGCATGAATGCAGCAAGACTGTTTTCTGCAAAGGTCTCCTCTCGGGACGAACCTTTTTCCGACGTGGACAAAGCCGCTTGTTTCCCGATTCCCAGGGATTTCCCTCTTTGCTAGGAAGGATGACTCACGGTTTGGGATCCTGGGGAGGGGGGGGCTTCTTGGGGGGCCAAGACACAAAGGCCCCATTCAGGCCAAGCCAAGGCAGAGAGAGAGAGAAAGTGGGGAGGAGAAGCCCAGAGTGGAAATTTATGGCCTGCCTCAAGCGTCACCTTTCCAGCTCCGTGCCTTGGCTCCGCCGAGGGCGCCGGGCAAAAGGAGGGCTTTCTTCGGGAGCGCGGAGCCCGTCCAAGGCAAACAAGCGGGGCGGCCATAACCCCAAGGAGGGGCTCCAAGCCGCACGGGGGGGTGATACCTGCAGTCCGCAATGACCTCATCCATCAGCCGCGCAAGCAGGGCGTCCAACTCGCCGGCGGAGCGTTTGGCTTTCAGGGCCAGGTGGACCACGGCCAGGTTGGCTTCCTAGGCAGCGGGCACAAGAGAGAGAGAGAGGCACGGGTGAGTTACTGTTACAATCCAGAGCAGGGAACGAGGCCCTAAGATAACTCTCCACCACACTTGGCTGTGAAAAACAATCCTTTTTTATTGAAGAAAAATGGTTACAAAATAAAGGAAAAATGCAAGTCAAAAGCCACAGCAAAATCAGCAAACATGAATTTAAATGGACAAAGCAAAACCAAAAGCCTCACTGGGAAATACTGGAACCTGTTAGCAATCCACTAACCGTACTTGATATCCTAGAAATCTTCCCAGACTATGGCCAGGGAACCGGGAGAACTGCCAAGGTCTTCATCAATTCTGAAACGATGCCTGAACTGAGACAGTCAGCCCGGCGGAAGGCAATTAAAACTCAAGAATCGGTTCCGTGAACCGCCCTTCTGTTTTGAAGCCAATGTTTTTAATTCTTGAATTCGGGAGGATCGAGGCAAACTGAGTGATTTACTTCTGTCTTCCCAGATTTGGCCCCTTCTGTTGTCATTACAGTTCCCAGGTGCAGAAGGGAGGGAAAGTTCAAGGTCTCCCTCTGCAACATTCTCAGGAACACTGGTACTTTCATTTTCCAAATCTACAGAAGTTCCTTCCTCACTCATTTCAGGAACATTGGCATTTTCCAAACCTACAGCAGTTTCTTCCTCACTAATTTCAGGAGCATTGGCATCAAAAGGTACATTTCCATTAGCATCAGTAAATATACTTTCATTAGCATCAGGAGGAACAAACAGAGAATCAGGTTCAAGTTCAAACTCAGGCTGAACCCCAACACTTTCCACGGCAGGAAAAAGGACGTGCGCACGTACAGCATGAGTGACAACAACAACAGGATATGAGAAAGGGATCTCGGAGTCTTAAGGGACCACAAGATGGACATAATAATAATTATTATTTATTTATTTATTTATTTATTTAGCAGTTTTGTATCCCGGTCTTCTCACCTCTGTTCGAGGGACTAAGCCAGTTTCCAACATCAATTTTACATGGGTTGTTGTCGGTTTTTCCGGGCTATATGGCCATGTTCTGGAGGCAATTTTTCTCCTGACGTTTCGCCTGCATCTATGGTAAGCATTCTCAGAGGTAGTGAGGTCTGACTTCATTATAGAATCATAGAATCATAGAATCAAAGAGTTGGAAGAGACCTCCTGGACCATCATCCAGTCCAACCCCTTTCTGCCAAGAAGCAGGAATATTGCATTCAAAGCACCCCCCACAGATGGCCATCCAGCCTCTGTTTAAAAGCTTCCAAAGAAGGAGCCTCCACCACACTTCAGGGCAGAGAGTTCCACTGCTGAACGGCTCTCACAGTCAGGAAGTTCTTCCTCATGTTCAGATGGAATCTCCTCTCTTGTAGTTTGAAGCCATTGTTCCATTGCGTCCTAGTCTCCAGGGAAGCAGAAAACAAGCTTGCTCCCTCCTCCTCCCTGTGGCTTCCTCTCACATATTTATACATGGCTATCATATCCCCTCTCAGCCTTCTCTTCTTCAAGCTAAACATGCCCAGCTCCTTAAGCCGCTCCTCATAGGGCTTGTTCTCCAGACCCTTGATCATTTTAGTCGCCCTCCTCTGGACACATTCCAGCTTGTCAATATCTCTCTTGAATTGTGGTGCCCAGAATTGGACACAATATTCCAGATGTGGTCTAACCAAAGCAGAATAGAGCATGGGGAGCATTACTTCCTTAGATCTAGACACTATGCTCCTCTTGATGCAGGCCAAAATCCCATTGGCTTTTTTTGCTGCCACATCACATTGTTGGCTCATGTTTAACTTCCTCCCCACGAGGACTCCAAGATCTTTTTCACACGTACACTGCTCTCGAGCTAGGTATTGTCCCCCATTCTGTATCTTTGCATTTCATTTTTTCTGCCAAAGTGGAGTATCTTGCATTTGTCCCTGTTGAACTTCATTTTGTTAGTTTTGGCCCATCATCTCTCTCATCTGTCAAGATCCCTTTGAGTCCTGCTCCTGTCCTCTGGACTATTGGCTCTCCCTCCCAATTTGGTGTCGTCTGCAAACTTGATGATCCTGCCTTCTAGCCCTTCATCTAAGTCATTAATAAAGATGTTGAACAGGACCGGGCCCAGGACGGAACCCTGCGGCACTCCGCTCATCACTTCTTTCCAAGATGAAGAGGAAGCATTACCTCTGAGGATGCTTGTCATAGATGCAGGCGAAACGTCAGGAGAAAAATTGCCTCCAGAACATGGCCATATAGCCCGGAAAAACCTACAACAACCCATGGATTCCAGCCATGAAAGCCTTCGACAATACATCAATTTTACAGACCGTCATTAAAACATCATATTCTAAATCACACTAAAACATTAAAATAGCCAAATACAATCATATAATTACAATGGTCAGTCGTCATCAAAAGTCATTATTCGTCATCATCCATCCATATCACAGGATCATGGCTCATTTGTCGAATGCCAATCCCCAAAGCCAAGTTTTCACCTGTTTCCTGAACGTTAAGATCGAAGGGGCAGTTCTGATCTCCAGTGGAAGGGAGTTCCAGAGTCGAGGGGCCACCACCGAGAAGGCCCTGTCTCTCGTCCCCACGAGCCGCGCTTGTGAGGCCGGTGGGACCGAGAGCAGGGCCCCTCCAGATGATCTTAGCAATCTTGATGGCTCATAGGGGAGGATACATTCGGAGAGGTAAACTGGGCCGGAGTCGTTTAGGGCTTTATAGGTTAACACCAGCACTTTGAATTGTGCTCGGAAGCTAATTGGCAGCCAGTGGAGCTGGTGTAACAGCGGAGTGGTGTGCTCCCTGGACCCAGCACCCATTAATAGTCTGGCTGCCAAGCATTGGACTAGTTGGAGCTTCCGGGCAGTCTTCAGAGGCAACCCCACGTAGAGAGCTTTGCAGTAGTCTATACGGGATGTAACCAAAGTGTGGACCACCGTAGCCAAGTCAGACTTCCCAAGGTACGGGCGCAGCTGGCGCACAAGTTTTAGTTGTGCAAATGCTCCCCTGACCACCACTGAAACCTGGGCTTCCAGGCTCAGCGATGAATCAAGGAGAACTCCCAGACTGCATACCTGAGCTTTCAGGGGGAGTGTGACCCCGTCCAACACAGGCTGTCACCCTATGCCCCGTTCGGCCTTTCGACTGACCAGGAGTACCTCTGTCTTGTCTGGATTTAGTTTCAATCTGTTGTCCCTCATCCAGTCTGTCACAGCGGCCAATTACCGGTTCAGGACCTGGACAGCCTCCTTAGTAGCAGGTGGGAAGGAGTGACAGAGTTGGACATCATCTGCGTACAGGTGACATCGCACCCCGAAACTCTGGATGATCTCTCCCAACGGCTTCATGTATATGTTAAACAACATGGGAGACAGTACTGAACCCTGCGGGACTCCACAGAACAATGGCCGAGGAGTCGAGCAGGAGTCCCCTAGGCTCACAATGAAAGCGATGACTGCTTTGCTGGGAAGTGAATATCAATCATGGCTTCATAATTTTGGCCTGCATCAATAGGAGCATAGTGCCTAGTTCTAGGGAAGTCGTGCTCCCCATGCTTTATTCCGCTTTGGTTAGACCACACCTGGAATATTGTGTCCAATTCTGGGCACCACAATTCAAGAGAGATATTGACTCTAAGCTGGAATGTGTCCAGAGGAAGAGGGTGACTAAAATGATCAAGGGTCTGGAGAACAAGCCCTATGAGGAGCGGCTTAAGGAGCTGGGCATGTTTAGCCTGAAGAAGAGAAGGCTGAGAGGAGATATGATGAGGGCCATGTATAAATATGTGAGAGGAAGCCACAGGGAGGAGGGAGCAGATCAAGGGTGTGGAGAACAAGCCCTATGAGGAGCGGCTTAGGGAACTGGGCATGTTTAGCCTGAAGAAGAGAAGGCTGAGAGGAAACATGATGAGGGCCATGTATAAATATGTGAGAGGAAGCCACAGGGAGGAGGGAGCAGATCAAGGGTCTGGAGAACAAGCCCTATGAGGAGCGGCTTAAGGAGCTGGGCATGTTTAGCCTGAAGAAGAGAAGGCTGAGAGGAGATATGATGAGGGCCATGTATAAATATGTGAGAGGAAGCCACAGGGAGGAGGGAGCAGATCAAGGGTCTGGAGAACAAGCCCTATGAGGAGCGGCTTAAGGAGCTGGGCATGTTTAGCCAGAAGAAGAGAAGGCTGAGAGGAGATATGATAGCGATGTATAAATATGTGAGAGGAAGCCACAGGGAGGAGGAGGGAGCAAGCTTCCTTTCTGCTTCCCTGGAGACTAAGACGCAAGGGAACAATGGCTTCAAACTACAAGAGAGGAGATTCCATCTGAACATGAGGAAGAACTTTCTGACTGTAAGAGCCGTTCAGCAGTGGAACTCTCTGCCCCTTGAGGAGTGTGGTGGAGGCTCCTTCTTTGGAAGCTTTGAAGCAGAGGCTGGATGGTCATCTGTCAGGGGTGATTTGAATGCAATATCCCTGCTTCTTGGCAGAATGGGGTTGGACTGGATGGCCCATGAGGTCTCTTCCAACCCTATGATTCTATGATTCTATGAATCACTGGCTTATTGTAGATTCCAGACCATTCCGTCATGGTCATTAAAGCAGGAGATCACACCGCATTCATTTTGCAGTATAGATGCTCCCCCAGTTGAAAAGGATAATATGATGATAGGGATACTATGGTTCCATCTACACTGCGAAATGAATGTCGTTTGACCTCACTTTACCTACCATGACCCAAGGCTATGGAATTCTGAGAGTTGTAGTTTGGTGAGGAGATGGAAGACCTTGTGAAACTGCAACTCCCAGAACTCCATAGCATCGCATCAGGTTCAGTTAAGGTGGTGCCAAACTGCATTCATGCCGATGCACCCAATTTCATGTACCTCGTGCCCTCCCATGTAAGACTCCACTTCCTCCATCCTCGCACGTTTTCACACTCACCAGCCGATCCGCGGCACCAGAGAGGAGGTTCTGCACGTCCGTCCGGTGGCTGATGTCTTCCCAGTACGAGGAGAGGACCACCACGGGCTTCACGTTGCCCCAAGGCAGGTAGTAGTACTGGCAGCCTGGAGCAAGGGATTGGGAAATAAACACCTGTGATATAGGTGACAAGACCCATGTGATAGAGAGCAGGTCCTGGTGACATCATCACATGTAATGCATGAACGTGGTTGTGGAGGGAACGCCTTCCAAATGTTTAACAAGGAAGGAAATACATAGAGTAGACTCCCAGTGAACCCCTGGCAATGGGTAGGTGCCAGAAGGAGGAGAAGAAGAAGGAGAAAGAGGAGGAGATGAGGAGGAGGAGGAGCAAAAGAAGGAGGAGGAGGAGAGGCAGAAGAAGAGGAGGAGGAGGAGGAAAACGAAGAAGAAGTAGAAGAAGAAGAAGGGGAAGGGGAAGAGGAGTAGGAAGAGAGGAGGAGGAGGAAAAGAAGATGAAGGAGGAGGAGGAGGAGGAGGAGGAGAGGTGGAGGAGTAGGAGGAGGAAAAAGAAGGAGGAGGCGGAGGAGGCGGAGGAGGCGGAGAGGAAGAAGAGGAGAAGAGAAGGATGAAAGTGAAGAAGAAGGAGAAAAGGAGGAGGAGGAAAAAAAGGAGGAGGAGGAGGAGAAAAAAGAAGATGAAGAAGGAGAAGGAAAGGAGGAGGAGGAGGGAGGAGGAGGGAGGAGGAGGAGGAGGAGGAGGAGGAGGCAGAGGAGGAGGAGGAGAAAAGGAGGAGAGGAAGAAGAAGAAGAGAAGAGAAGGATGAAAATGAAGAAGGAGAAAAGGAGGAGGAGGAAAAAGAAGGAGGAGGCGGAGGAGGAGAACAGGAGGAGGAAAAAGAAGATGAAGAAGGAGAAGGAAAGGAGGAGGAGGAAGAGGAGGAAGGAGAAGGAGGAGGAGGAGGAGGAGGAGAAGAGGTGGAGGAAAAAGGAGGAGGAGGAGAGGAAGAAGAAGAGGAGAAGAAGAGGAGGAGAAGAGGAGGATGAAAAAGAAGATGATGAAGAAGGAGAAAAGGAGGAGGAGGGAAAAAAGAGGAGGAGGAGGAGGAGAACAGGAGGAGGAAAAAGAAGATGAAGAAGGAGAAGAAGAAAACGAGGAGGAGGAGGAAGAGAAGGAGAAAAGAAGAAGAAGAAGAAGAAGAAGAAGAAGAAGAAGAACAACAACAACAACAACAACAATGTATACTCTCAGTAAACCCCTGGCAATGGATAGGTGCCATAATACGATTAACAACAACAACATGGTACACTCTCCATGAACCCCTGGCCTCCATATTATGGTAGATGTAACAACAACAACAACAACAACAACTGGTGGTGCAGTGGGTTAAACTTCTGAGATGCTAAACTTGTTGAACGGTTCCAGGTTCTAATCTGGGGAGCAGCGTTCTTGTGGAATTACAAAGAAAAGAAACACTCCGGAGATGGGGAAAGGAGAAGAAATAAATATATGAATTATAGAGATTGTATTTTGTAATGAAATGGAATGGAAATGTAATAAATATATATATGT
>NC_090025.1:1318551-1398551 GCF_037176765.1 Anolis sagrei | reverse complement strand
CCATGAAATGGCTTGGAAGCGCCTGGGGGGAATCTTTTGTTGAGAGTGATTTCATGTGCCTGTTTGTTTCCCCTCTGTTCGACAATACATTATTATTATTATTATTATTATTATTATTATTATTATTGCGTTCAGGCAAAATGTCCCTTCCTGTCCCTTCAGACCGTGAGGCCTGCTCCTGCTCTCTGGGGCAGTTCTTGAGGGATTTAAAGAGGGCACTCGTGTCACCTTCCAAACTGAACTGGCCCAACTCCCTCGGCCTTTCCTCAGATGTGTTGTCCTCCGTGCCTCTTACACCCTCCCTGCCAGCCCTTGAACCTGCCCCAACCTGCCTCTATCCTTGTGAAGATGAGGCTCCAAGAACAGAAAGCCTGAGGGCTGGAGAGCCTGACCCCAGGCCCATCGTGTTCTGCTCCTACTCTTTGGATGGCGCAAGCACAGACCTGAATTCCACAATTGGGAGTGAAATTGTGGACCAGGAAGTTCATAGCTTGAAGCCTAGACCTGTTGAGCAACTTGGTTTTTCTCTCTCCATCCATCTCTTATTTTGTCTTCCCTTTCTAGTTCACCTACAATCAAAGAGCATTCTGAACTCCATCAACAATGGAATTGAGCCAAATTTGGCACACATATGAACGCATAAATAATAATAATAATAATAATGTATTGTCGAAGGCTTTCATGGCTGGAATCACTAGGTTCTTGTGGGTTTTTTCGGGCTATAGAGCCATGTTCTAGAGGCATTTCTCCTGACGTTTCGCCTGCATCTATGGCAAGCATCCTCAGAGGTGTGAGGATCCTCTGAGGTGATCACACCTCTGAGGATGCTTGCCATAGATGCAGGCGAAACGTCAGGAGAAATGCCTCTAGAACATGGCTCTATAGCCCGAAAAAACCCACAAGAACCTAATAATAATAATAATAATAATAATAATAATAATAATAATAACTTTATTTATACCCCCATGACCAACAGAACTCCCATGACCAACAGAAAATATTGGAAGAGTTTGGTGGGCATTGACCTTGAGTTTGGGAATTGTAGTTCACCTACATCCAGAGAGCACTGTGGACTCAAACAATGATGTATCTGGACCAAACTTGGCACAAGCACCCAATATGCCCAAATATGAACACAGATGGAGTTTGGGGGAAATAGACGTTGACATTTGGGAGTTGTAGTCACTGGGATTCATAGTTCACCTACAATCAAAGAGCATTCTGAACCCCACAAATGACAATGATATGTTGCATGTTCCAGGGTGAGCAAACCAGACACTTTCCTCATCAACACTGACAAAGAAGCAGCAAAAAATATTGTTTACCCACAAGCAGAAAGACATTACATAGATTAGAAACCAACATTTTCTCGTTACTTTATTTTCCAGATCAACAAACTGGGCCACAGCAACGCCTGGCAGGGGACAGTTATTATATTATAATTATATATTTATATTACATATAATATTACTAATAATATTACAATATAATTGGATAGTACAATGTAGTAATATTTAATACTGATATTGTACTATACTAATAACATAATATATTGTATGTATATATATATCTTGTAAGCCACTCTGAGTCTCCGTCGGGGTGAGAAGGACGGCATATAAATGTCGTAAATAAATAAATATTCGGGGGAAAGGAGGCTTGCTCCTTTGCCAGGAGAACTGAGCAGGAGTTTGCTTTGCACCTGCTTGAGGGCAACCATCCCAGAGACCTGGGTCTCCCCTTGCCGTTCTGTCCTTTTGCATAAACGGCAACTGGAGGTGCCAGAAGCATTCTGGGAAAGGAGGGGCAGGCATTTGGGCCGGAGGCGGTGGCGCTTGGGACTTTGAAGTCGGCCGTGCCTCGCATGCAGCCTGAAATCCGGAGAGCGGCCTTGGAGGAGCTGCCAAACCGGCTGAACGTGCTCTGCCTCCCGGGAGGCAACGCTGGCATTTACTGCATTGCTTAAATTGTCTTCAAGGGCACTTGCTGAACGCTTCGTTTTCTTGCCGTTCTGAGTTATTGTGACAAGCAACAAGAGCCTGCAATTGAGCAGTGGAAAGAAAGACCTCCCCAAATACAGGCTCTGGAGATTTATTTCAGTGCAGACTTTCATATTTTGTTCCTTGGCCACTCATTTGTATAAATATGTGAGAGGAAGCCACAGGGAGGAGGGAGCAAGCTTCCTTTCTGCTTCCTTGGAGACTAGGACACAATGGACAATGGTTTCAAACTACAAGAGAGGAGATTCCATCTGAACATGAGGAAGAATTTCCTGACTGTGAGAGCCGTTCAGCAGTGGAACTCTCTGCCCCGGAGTGTGGTGGAGGATCCTTCTTTGGAAGCTTTTAAGCAGAGGCTGGATGGCCATCTGTCAGGGGTGATTTGAATGCAATATTCCTGCTTCTTGGCAGAATGGGGTTGGACTGGATGATGGCCCAGGAGGTCTCTTCCAACTCTTGGATTCTAGGATTCTATGATTTCTGTTGCCATTTTTGTAGAGCCCTTGCTTCCCTGCCGAGGGTGCTAGCTCGGTGCCTTTAAGTTTGGGCCTTAAAGGCACTCCTGCCTGAGGACCTGGGAACCCAAACCTATCAGGTTCACAAAGTGGTGGGCAAAATGCCACCTTGGCCCCTTGTGTGAGGATGCTTGCCACAGATGCAGGCAAAACATCAGGAGAGAATGCTTCTAGAACGTGGCCATGCAACCCAAAAAACCTACAACAACACTGCAATTGCTCATTTAGTTGGAGATGATAGTGAACTATATGGATAGCCTCGTTTTAGCAGAAGCCCGCTTCTTATGCACCCCTGCCCTTTCTGTCCCATAGAACTTGGCCTCCATCTCCATAGTTCATAGAATCATAGAATCAAAGAGTTGGAAGAGACCTCCTGGGCCATCCAGCCCAACCCCATTCTGCCAAGAAGCAGGAATATTGCATTCAAATCACCCCTGACAAATGGCCATCCAGCCTCTGCTTAAAAGCTTCCAAAGAAGGAGCCTCCACCACACTCCCTCCGGGGCAGAGAGTTCCACTGCTGAACGACTCTCACAGTCAGGAAGTTATAGAATCCTAGAGTTGGAAGAGACCTCATGGGCCATCCAGTCCAACCCCATTCTGCCAGCCTGTGTTTCAAAGCTTCCAAAGAAGGAGCCTCCACCACACTCCGGGGCAGAGAGTTCCACTGCTGAACGGCTCTCACAGTCAGGAAGTTCTTCCTCATGTTCAGGTGGAATCTCCTCTCTTGTAGTTTGAAGCCATTGTTCCATTGCGTCCTAGTCTCCAGGGAAGCAGAAAACAAGCTTGCTCCCTCCTCCTCCCTGTGGCTTCCTCTCACATATTTATACATGGCCCTCATCATATCTCCTCTCAGCCTTCTCTTCTTCAGGCTAAACATGCCCAGTTCCCTAAGCCGCTCCTCATAGGGCTTGTTCTCCAGACCCTTGATCATTTTAGTTGCCCTCCTCTGGACACATTCCAGCTTAGAGTCAATATCTCTCTTGAATTGTGGTGCCCAGAATTGGACACAGTATTCCAGGTAAAGTGGTCTAACCAAAGCAGAATAGAGCATGGGGAGCATTACTTCCTTAGATCTAGACACTATGCTCCTATTGATGCAGGACAAAATCCCATTGTTCCTTGCCTTGTTGCTTCCCCATCTCATCTAGGGCAGGTATTCTTTAACTGGCGCTATGTGTTTTTGCTGCCTGGGATCTGGGAAGTCTGGAATTATTTAAGGGCTTCCTCCAAGCTTTTGCTGACTGCTGGAGCAGCTTCTCCACTCATTTCCCAGACCTCTCTCTGGCTGCCAAACTTGGCATGCATGTGGCAGACCTTGTGGTCAGCGGGTGGGGGAACCTTTCCCGGCCAAAACAGAGCGGCCTTCTGGGTCTCCCTTTGCCTGAAGAGGCTTGGGCTGGAACACAGATTCTGGAGAGGAAAAGCCAGCCTCCTCCCACTGCCTCCCTGAATTGGCTTCTGCAGAGACCATTGGAACAGGGAACAGGGCCCCACTTCCCCTCCCAGAACGAAATCACCATAGGATCGGAGCAGAAGAGCACCCCAGCCATGCCTCCCTCGTTCCCAGACTCTTGGTTAGGATCTGAATCCCAAGTGGCCCCAAACTCCACTTGCTGACTCCTGGGAGGCTGAGAAGCCCCTGAATGGTAGTATTATTTCTCTAGGAAGGGCATTCCAGAGGCGAGGGGCCACCACCAAGAAGGCCCTCTCTCTTGTCCCCAACAACCATGCTTGAGATGGTGGTGGGAGCGAGAGGAGGGCCTCTCCGGAAGATTGATTTATTTATTTACTTTATTTATTTATTTACTTTGCTTCTATACGGCTGTATCTCAAGCCCGAAGGCGACTCACGGCGGTTCACAAACAGTAAAAACAGTAGAAACAGCAGTGGTTCCATACAAGATATAACAATTGACTTAACACATTATCCATAAATTACCAATAAGCCATTACAATGCACAATTATTGCAAAAAACAACCGTACCCAACCTTCTCATCATCCAAGCGTAGTCCAGGTTCGTCGTCCATTGTTCCATTCCTATGTTCCATTACCAGATTGCACTAAATTACTCAAACGCCTGCACAAACATCCAGGTCTTCACCTTTTTGCGGAAAACCATTAGAGATGGTGCTAGTCTAATGTCCGTAGGAAGGGCGTCCCACAGCCGAGGAGCCACCACCGAGAAGGCCCTATCTCTCGTCCCCGCCAGCCGAGCTTGAGAAGCAGGCGGGATCGAGAGCAGGGCCTCCCCGGAAGATCTCAAAGTCCTGGTGGGTTCATAGGCAGAGATGCGGTCAGATCTTCACGTTCACGCCGGTTCATACAGGGGGATGCGATCATGAAGATAGACGGGACCGAACCATTTAGGGCAGTGGTTCTCCACCTTCCTAATGCCACGACCCCTTAGTACAGGTCCTCATGTTGTGGTGACCCCCAACCATAATGGCTTACATGAGGCCAAGCCCAAATGACAATTACAATAAAGAAAAACCAACACAAACCGAAAAACGCAAACAATAAACAATAAACAATAACATCATAGTTACATAAAACATATGAATACATCTATATAAATAAAAATGTAATGTTCATTTGTGGTATTCACAGAACTCAAAAACCACTGGGGGAATTGACACCAAATTTGGACACGATACACCTAACAACCCAATTTATGTGCTTCACTCAAAAAATTGATGTTGTCATTTGGGAGTTGTAGTTGCTGGGATTTATAGTTCACCTAGAATCAAAGAGCATTCTGAACCCCCCCCCCCCCCCAAACGATGGAATTGGATGAAACTTGGCACACAGTTCTCCCATGACCAACAGAAAATACTGGAAGGGTTTGGTGGGCAGTGTCCTTGGGTTTTGGAGTTGTAGTTCACCTACATCCAGAGATGACTGTGGACTCAAACAATGATGGATTTGGACCAAACTCTACATGAAGACTCAGTATGCCCAAATGTGAACACTGGTGGAGTTTGGGGGAAATAGAATCTTGACATTTTGGAGTTGTAGTTGTTGGAATTTATAGTTCATCTACAATCACAGAGCATTCTGAACCCCACCAACGATAGAATTGGGCCAAACCTCCCACACAGAACCCCCATGTGTGCCACAGCAACGTGTGGCAGGGGACGGCTAGTAACCAAATAAAAATTACAATATGCACAGGCACAGTAATAATGGGTGGGCTACATGAAATGATTAAAAGACAAACTGATTAAAACTAATTAAAAACTCGGGCGAGATAAAGGAGAGAAGCAGGTAATTTACGGAGGAGGGAGTTGTGGAATCAAGCTTTCCCATGTGGGGAGGACATATACTTCAATGACAAGTAAATGTTTACCTTTTTAAACCTTACCCGAGCCTTATCCTGTGTATTTTCTCTCCTGCTTCGTACCATGAGCTCATCCATAGCACTGGCTGCACTACACTCATAGAATTAAAAATCCTAGAGTTGGAAAAGACCTGGTGGGCCATCCAATCCAACCCCATTCTGCCAAGAAGCAGGTCAATCGCATTCAAAGCACCCCCAACAGATGGCCACTCAGCCTCTGTTTAAAAGTCTCCATAGAATGAGTTTCCACCACACTTCGGGGTAGAGAGTTCCACTGGTGAACAGCGCTCACAGTCAGGAAATTTTTCCTAATGTTTATTTATTTGTTTATTTATTTGGGGTTCTTTTACCCCGCCTTTCTCACCCCGAAGGGGACTCAGGGCGGCTTACAAAAGCAAAGGCACAATTTGATACCTGCATCATAAAAACAATGTTTAGGTGAAATCTCTTTTCCTATACTTTCCTCAATTCTGCCAAACCTGTGCCAAGTATTCCTACTCCCTTCTTGTGAGCAAGCGAAGGGGCTCCTGGCTCTGGATTCCTGGCTAGACCCAAGGGCGTTGGAGGCCAGTGACCCCTACTTTGCATGCCGCAGGAGCTTTCTTTCCTGCCTCAGGAGGCTGGTCTGAATGACACACGGATTCCCCTCTTTTTCTCTCCCAGGTGGAGGAAGAGCTGCAGGAGCAAGAGTTCCTGGACCGCTGCTTCCAGGAGATGTTGGACGAGGAGGACCAGGACTGGTTCATTCCCTCCCGCGACCTGCCCCAGGGCATCGGGCAGCTCCAGCAGCAGCTGAACGGGCTCTCGGTCAGCGACGGCACCCACAGCCACGTTTCGGAAGACATTTTGGTAAGCGGAAGGGCAAGGGGGCAGAAAGAGAACCTGGAGCTAAGCATCTCCCATTGGGGGAGGGAGGCAGGCACCTTGGGGTGGTATTCATTCACTTTGGTTTTAATAATAATAATAATAATAATAATAATAACAACAACACTTCATTTGTACCCTGCTAACATCTCCCCAAGGGACTCGGTGCGGCTTACATGAGGCCGAGCCCAAACACAACAATACAAGCAATAATCACAACAATACAAGCAATAATCACAACAATACAAGCAATTAAAATAAAAACATGGACAATAAAATATTATGTTATCCCTTTGCATTGCAGGTCTTATAACTGTTTGGTTCCATTTTTCACCTCTTTTACACAAAACACTCCCCTGAATCCTCTAAGGGGGCCATAATATTAAAACAGAGTTTATACAAATTATTGGAAAGATATTATTTGTGTTAGTAAAGAATCCAAATCTTGTGGCTCCTGGGTTCCACGGGGGGTGACTATCGAAATGGGAGGCCGCTGTATTCAGTAACCTTTCAGGACACCTTTTTACAAGTCAGAGGTTAAATAGCAATCAAAAGGAATGGCTTCAAGTCAGGGTAGAAACAAACATTGAATCCATTTTCCTTAGCTGAGGGAATTTTGTCTTGAACACAGTGAGCCCCTTGCCAGGTTTATTTATTTATCGTGTCAGGAGCAAGCCAAACAGTTGTATTGCATTTTTTAACAAACAAACAAACAAAACACAAAGTTTGCAAGCTTGGTAGCTGATTAAGTGTCCTTTGACCAGTATCTGGCCCCTTGGAGTGCCTCTGGTGTTGCCGCAAGGAAGTCCTCCCTTGTGCACGTGGCAGGGCTCAGGGTTCATTGCAGCAGGTGGTCAGTGGTTTGCCCTTCTCCTCACTCGCATGTCGTGGATTCCACTTTGTAGCCCCATTTCTTGAGGTTGGCTCTGCATCTCATGGTGCCAGAGCGCAGTCTGTTCAGCACCTTCCAAGTCGCCCCGTCTTCTGTGTTCCCAGGGGAGAGTCTCTCATTTGCCATCAGCCATTGATTGAGGTTCCAGGTTTGAGCCTGCCACTTTTGGACTCTCGCTTGCTGAGGTGTTCCAGCGAGTGTCTCTGTAGATCTTAGAAAACTATTTCTTGCTTTCAGTTGTTGACATGCTGGCTGATACCCAAACAGGGGATGGGCTGGAGATGTCTCTGCCTTGGTCCTTTCACTATTGGCTGCCACTTCCTGGCGGATGTCAGGTGGTGCAATGCCGGCTAGACAGTGCAATTTCTCCAGTGGTGTAGGGCGCAGACACCCTGTGAGAATGAGGCATGTCTCATTCAGAGCCACATCTACTGCATAGCATGTCACCCTGGGAATGAGTATGTGTTAAATGGGGTGCCCTGGCCAAGGGGGCCTTATAACTGTGTGGCACCATAACCTCATTGCTACCTGTCTAGTAGAGAGGAAACCCTGGGAACAGGAAAAGGAATGGAAAGAGGTCTCAAGGGGCTCACTGGGCTCACTGGAAATGGCTGTTTTATTACAGAAAAATCCCAATGCTCTTTGGGGTGTGTGTACACATACACACACACACACAAACATATATATATATATGAACACAGACACACACACACACATATATATATATGCACACATATACACATATACACATGTTAATTTTCCTTATTATATGTGTTTTGTTGTTATGTTTGAGTACTAAATGTTGGCCTTTTATGATTGGAATCTGCCCTAAATCCCTTTGGGGGAGATAGGGCGGAATATAAATAATATACACACACACCTTATTTATCTGGTTCTAAGATTGTGAGACACACACTACTTTCAGTATTGCCAACAGGAAGGTGTGAACACTTTATTAAGGTTTCACACCACCTCTGAAGAAAAGTCATAAATACATCCCACCATTTCTTTGTGGCAGGCAGATGGTATTATTATTATTAATAATAATAATAATATTATAGAGGGGGTCTGTGTAATTTCCTCCCCTTATGAACCATCGAGGACTTTAAGATCGTCTGGGGAGGCCCTGCTCTCGGACCCGTCTTTGTCACAAGTACATTTGGTGGGGACGAGAGACAGGGCCTTCTCAGTGGTGGCCCCTCGGCTAGGGAGATCGGATCTTCTCCCTCTCTTAACATTTCGGAAGCAAGTTAAAACATGGCTGTTTGAGCAAGCGTTTACAAATGCAGAGTAGCTAATATAGGAAATCGAACGATTTGACAATGGAACTGGACAATGCTTGATAATAAGGAGACTCTAATGATGTTGTTTTTATTGCTCTTGTGGTGTTTTATACTGTTTAATGTTTTAATCTAAGAACTGTAAATAATAAATAAATCTATATTATGTTTTTATGTGTACTGATTTATTGGAAACTGCCTTGAGTTGCCGGTTGGCTGAGAAAGGCAGTATACAAATCTAGTACATAAATAAATAAATGCGCAAGAGAGGAGAGTTTGGGGGTAGAAGGAGAGGGGTTTGACTGTGGGTCTGTCCTGCCACCCAGGCCGCTCTGACTCTGCTTCTGTTCTCCTTCTCCTTTTCCAGAGCAAAAGCACCTTAAACCCGGACGCCAAGGAGTTTGTCCCCGGAGTGAAGTACTGAGCCTTCCAAGGGAGCTTCACAGAGACTCTTGTTTTCTGCCCTGGAGGGGCGGGCGGGCGGGTGGGGCGGGGTGGGTGATTTGGGCTGGGGTGGGGGGTCATTGCGGGTGAGTGGGGGGGGAGCGAGCGGTGCCTGCAATCCGCGGTGAGAAAGAGACGCTTTGGGGCAAACGGGCGGGCCTCCTAAGCTGCTACGCCGCCCCCCTCTTTTCTTGCCGCCGCATCGGGACATTTTTGGGGAAACAAGAACTGACACAACAAGAAGAACTCATACCCATCCCACCAGACCGGGGGAGGGCGCGCGTGGGGGGGGTGCTCCTCCTCCTCCTCATTTCCGTTTTTGTTCCGTTAGAGCGCAGAGTCCGGCCTGCCTCCTTTCCCTCCTTCCTTCCTCCCTTCCTTCCTTCCTTCTTCTGGGTGTGCTTTGGACACTTTGCCCAGCGGAAGCAGCGCTGCCGGATCTCCCATCTTCTCCTCCTCTTCCTTCTTCTCCAAGCTTGGCAGCCCCCGCTCTGCCCCCAGCCAGGCACCCACTGCTGCTGCTGCTTCTCCTCCTTCGTCTTCCTCTTCCTCCTCTTCCTGGCTCTGGAGCAGCGTTTCCCTTGTTCCTTCTGGTTGGGGACATGGGACACCTTGCAAGCGACTGCCTCCCCTTGATATGTATGGGAGGGAGAGCCTGCCTGGTCCACCAGCTCCTCCTTTCAGTTGCAAACTCAAGGCAGGGGTTGCTCTTCCTGGCTCTGGAGCAGCTTCTCCCCTGTTCCTTCTGGTTGGGGACATGGGACACCTTGCAAGTGACTGCCTCCCCTTGATATGTATGGGAGGGAGAGCCTGCTTGGTCCACCAGCTCCTCCTTCCAGAGGGCTCAATGGCAGCCAGGGCTTGTTTTGCAAGGAAGTGGGGTGCACAGCCATCTTGGGCATGAATAATCTCCTACCCATCCCTCCCCTCCCCTTTTGGTGCCCATTCCTCTCCTTTTTCGTTCTCCCATCACTACAATACCAAGGCCTTCCTCTGCATCTCTGCATGACAACAGCTTGATCGAAACCAAGTGAGCATCTCTCTCCTGGGAAGGAGTTGCACAAACATTATTGGGCTGCCTCTCCCTATGGGCTCCAGCCAGGGGTGAGCAAGGATGGGAGTTGAAGTCCAAGCCCTTTTGGCTGGGATGGAGGGAGGACACAGTCTCTCAGTCACGGCCTGTGCTCAGCATCCCAATCACGCTGATGGCTGCACCAGCCAAGGGAAGAAGGCAGAGAGAGGACCTCTCTGACGCAAAGAGAGCATGGAGCACCAGCCTCTGTGGCTTGGCCTCTCCTGGCTGAGGAGCATTTCCTCCCAAAGCTCCCAAACCCTTTGTTTCTTGCATGTTGGTTTTGGGTCCTGCTCAGTCCTTTCTTCTCTTTGCTTGGAGAAGAAAGGCCTTAACCGTACACGACCCTCCTCTCTTTGGCTTTCCAATCGGGGATTTAATTATCACCAGGGAAAGGGGTTGCTGGCATGGGGAGGGGGTTAGGTGGGAGAACATGGCCCCTAAAACACCTGGGGCCCGCTTTGGTGGCTCATCTGCCATCCCCGAGGGCATGATGCCTTGATGAGGTGGCCCTTCCCCGGGAATTGCATCAAGATCCCTCGGAATGGCGTGCAGAGGCACCACAAGCCTTGCTTAGGAAAAGAAAGACCCAAACTCTGCATTCTGGAGGGGAAAAGGGTCCTTTGGGCTTGCTGGGCTCCCATAACCGTCTCCGGTCTCCTTCCAGCGCCATTGGGGGCCAATTGGGGGTCTTTCCTTCCCGGAAGCAATGGCCCTTAAAGAGAAAGCATTGCAAGAACCCCGCTCTTTGCAGCCGCAGTTCACCCTTGGCCCCATTCCTGGGGGGCTTCCCCTTGGGCCAGCTGGGGGTCTTTTCCTTCCCGGAAGCAATTGCCCTTAAAGAGAAAGCATTGCAAGAACCCCGCTCTTTGCAGCCGCAGTTCACCCTTGGCCCCAGTCTTATCAGGAGGGCTTCCAAAGGCACCCTGCCTCCTTCCTGTCTTCCTTCCCGTAGTGTTGAAATCAGGACATGAGGCCTGAGGTGGTCCAGACCCAAGCCCTGCTCTTCCACCTGGAGAATGGGATGGTAGCAAATCCCTTAGGACAACTCGTGGGGCTTCCTCAAAAATGGCCCTTCCTTCCTTCCTTCCTTCCTTCCTTCCTTCCTTCCTTCCTTCCTTCCTTCCTTCCTTCCTTCTCTCTTCTCTTCCTGCAAAAGGGAAGAGGAGCAGGAAGGACTCTCTTGGCTGGGACCTGGGATCTGCTACTTCCCATTCTCCTTTCTGAAACGAGAACCTGAGGTCCAGGTGTCTTCCTTCCTTCCTTTCCTTCCCTTTGGCCATGTTACAGTGCTTTCTCCTGGGTGTGTTGGGCCGCCCCTCCCATCATCCTGGATGCTTGGTGGGGGTGGGATTTGTAACTTTTGGGGGTTCTTCCCGGAGGGGTCCCGAGATGAAGGAGCCTGCCGGGGAGGTGGCCGGAGCGTCTTCCTTCCTCTCCTTCCCCTTCCCACCCCTCTTCTGCCATCTCTGGTTCCTTTGGGAGGAAGTCTTTGCAATTATGTGCTGTCCATTTTTACAACGATGCATTCTTAAATAAATGAGTTTTGAGCTGGGTAGAGATTCGCAGCGTGGAGTTCTGGAGCCCACAAGCGCACCTGGCATTGGTTAAGCGAACGAACCCAGAGGGTGATTCTCCCCAAGGCTTCCTCCTCTGCATCCTGGAAAGAAGTCATCATCATCATCATATTTAATTACCTATTAACCACCCTCCATCTGAGATGCTCTAGGCAATTTACAAGCTAAATTGTAAAAGATAAAAATACATACATACAAAAATGAATAGTGACGAGTGGAGTGCCATCCGCAGGGTTCCGTCCTGAGACCGGTCCTGGTCAGGATCTCCATTCATGACTCTTAGACGAAGGGTTCAAAGGCAGGATCATCGTTTGCAGACAACAACAAATTGGGAGGGATAGCCAGGACTCTAGAAGTTAAAATGAAGTTCAGCAATGACAAACACAAGAGGCTCCACTTAGGCAGAAAAAAGGAAATGCATTTTTTTTTTCATGTCAGGAGCAACTTGTGAAACCGCAGGTTGTTTCTGGTGTGAGAGAATTGGCCATCTGCAAGGACGTTGCCCAGGGGACACCTAGATGTGTTGCCATCCTGTGGGAAGCTTTTCTCATGTCACTCCACGAGAAGCTTCGTTCTTCGCCAAAGCTGACAAATGGGAGCTCCCCCCACTCCCCGGATTTGAACCGCTGACCTTTTGGTCAGCAGTCCTGCTGGCACAGGAGTAACCCTTTGCGCCACCAGAGGCTCCAGGGCATAGCACTGAACTGTGCTCATTAAATTAGAGGTGACATTCATAGAATCCTAGAATCCAAGAGTTGGAAGAGACCTCATGGGACATCCAGTCCAACCCCATTCTGCCAAGAAGCAGGAATATTGCATTCAAATCACCCTTGACAGGTGACCTCTGTTTAAAAGCTTCCAAAGAAGGAGCTTCCACCACACTCCGGGGCAGAGAGTTCCACTGCTGAACGGCTCTCACAGTCAGGAAGTTCTTCCTAATGTTCAGATGGAATCTCCTTTCCTGTAGAATCCTAGAATCCAAGAGTTGGAAGAGACCTCATGGGACATCCAGTCCAACCCCATTCTGCCAAGAAGCAGGAATATTGCATTCAAATCACCCTTGACAGGTGACCTCTGTTTAAAAGCTTCCAAAGAAGGAGCTTCCACCACACTCCGGGGCAGAGAGTTCCACTGCTGAACGGCTCTCACAGTCAGGAAGTTCTTCCTAATGTTCAGATGGAATCTCCTTTCCTGTAGAATCCTAGAATCCAAGAGTTGGAAGAGACCTCATGGGCCATCCAGTCCAACCCCATTCTGCCAAGAAGCAGGAATATTGCATTCAAATCACCCTTGACAGATGGCCATCCAGCCTCTGTTTAAAAGCTTCCAAAGAAGGAGCCTCCACCACACTCCGGGGCAGAGAGTTCCACTGCTGAACGGCTCTCACAATCAGGAAGTTCTTCCTCATGTTCAGGTGGAATCTCCTCTCTTGTAGTTTGAAGCCATTGTTCCATTGCGTCCTAGTCTCCAAGGAAGCAGAAAACAAGCTTGCTCCCTCCTCCTCTCTGTGGCTGCCTCTCACATATTTATACATGGCTATCATATCTCCTCTCATCCTTCTCTTCTTCAGGCTAAACATGCTCAGCTCCTTAAGCCGCTCCTCATAGGGCTTGTTCTCCAGACCCTTGATCATTTTAGTCTCCCTCCTCTGGACACAGTATTCCAGCTTAGAGTCAATATCTCTCTTGAATTGTGGTGCCCAGAATTGGACACAATATTCCAGGTGTGGTCTAACCAAAGCAGAACAGAGCATGAGGAGCATGACTTCCTTAGATCTAGACACTAGGCTCCTATTGATGCAAAAGGTCAGTGGTTCAATTCCTCAAAGAGGAGCTTCAGGTGTTGCTGAAGTTGCTTCCCTTTTAGCTTTGGCTAGAACTAAGATGACTATATGGCACACCTTAATTTTAGCAAGGTAATTAAGCCAAAAACAGGTGAGCAATAGAGTAAATACAATATTTTATTGGAGAGGAGGTCCCATTCAGGAGACGTGATGGTGAGCTGCTGAGCAGTGGAATACAAGCTGCCTTGGAGTGCAGCAGAACCTCCTTCTCTGGAGGTTTTGAAGCAGAGGGTGGATGGCTGTCTGTTGATGGTGCTTTGATGGTGCCCTGCCTGGGAGAGAGGGGTTCAACTGGGTGGTTGTCCCTTGACCCAAGGCGCTTGTTTACATCTTGAGATGTTCTGGACACCACCCCACCCTTGGCTGTCTCACCATTGTTTATCTTGCACCTGTCTCCAGAGTCAGACCCCTGGTGTGTTATCTCAGGTAGCTGGCAACCAAACCAAGGAGACGGTGGTGCAGTTAAACCACTGATCTGCTGAGCTTTTTGACCAAGAGGTTGTAGGTTTGAATCCGGGGAGTGGGGTGAGCTTCCGCTGTTAGCCCCAGCTTCTGCCAACCTAGCAGTTCAAAAACATGCAATGGTGAATAGATCAATAGGTACCACTCTGACGGGAAGATGACAGCACTCCATGAAGCCATGCTGGCCACATGATCTTGTAGACGTCTATGGACAACGCCGTCTCCACTTAGACATGGAGATGAGCTCCACAGTCCCAGAGTCAGACACGATTAGACTTACTGTCAGGGGAAAACCTTTACTAGCATCTTATAAAGAAGAGAAGGCTGAGAGGAGACATGATAGCCATATATAAATATGTGAGAGGGAGCTATAGGGAGGAGGGAGCAAGCTTGTTTTCTGCTTCCCTGGAGACTTGGACGTGGAACAATGGCTTCAAACTACAAGAGAGGAGATTCCATCTGAACATGAGGAAGAACTTCCTGACTGTGAGAGCCATTCAGCATTGGAACTCTCTGCCCCGGAGTGTGGTGGAGGCTCCTTCTTTGGAAGCTTTTAAGCAGAGGCTGGATGGCCATCTGTCAGGGGTGCTTTGAATGCAATATTCCTGCTTCTTGGCAGAATGAGGTTGGACTGGATGGCCCAGGAGGTCTCTTCCAACTTTTTGATTCTATGATTTTATGAATACAATATTCCTGCTTCTTGGCAGAATGAGGTTGGACTGGATGGCCCAGGAGGTCTCTTCCAACTTTTTGATTCTATGATTTTATGAATACAATATTCCTGCTTCTTGGCAGAATGGGGTTGGACTGGATGTCCCATAAGGTCTCTTCTCAACTCTAGGATTCTATGCAGCGTGGCCTTGAACTCAATGTCCTGACAAACAAAAATACTCGAGTCTGTTGTGCTTTTTTAAAATAATAATGATAACAGTAGGTTCAAATCTGGAGAGTAGGGTGAGCTTCTGCTGTCAGCCCCAGCTCCTGCCAACTTAGCAATTCGAAAACATGCAAATGTGAGTAGATCAATAGGTACCACTCTGGCAGGAAGGTAACAGCGCTCCATAAAGCCATGCTAGCCACATGATCTTGGAGATGCCTATGGACAACGCCGTCTCTTCAGCTTAAACTGTCCCAGAGTCGGACACAATTAGACTTAAATGTCAGTGGAAAACCTTTACCTTTTCCTATGAAGGGATCTGTAAACAGCTCAGAGAGACATGGAAGAATATTGAGTAGAGATCTGCAATCCATTTTAAAAGATGGCTCAAAAGTCATTACAAAACTGGGGGCGCCGGCATTTCATTTCTAACATGTTGTCATATTTTGGTGGTGGATGCTGCTGGTTTTCCCCCACTTCTTGATTCTTGTTGGAGTCTTGGAGCTCCTCCAGCCTGTTGTTGTTCATTCGTTCAGTCGCCTCCGACTCTTCATGACCTCATGGACCAGCCCACGCCAGAGCTCCCTGTCGGCCGTCACCACCCCCAGCTCCTTCAAGGTCAGTCCAGTCACTTCAAGGATGCCATCCATGCCTCCAGCCTAGCTTCTATTTTATTCAAAGCCTCACGTACGCTTTGCAGTTTTTTCTGCATCTCATCTTCCCCTGGATTACATTTTATCTTGCAAGCCTCCCAAAACAAACACAAGCAGAACTGGGTGAGTTTGACTCTGTGGGCGAGAAAAGTATTCTGTCACGTTGCCAGGGCTCTGCCTTATTTAGGTAGAGATGAACCAAACTCCCGGTTTTATCAAACAGTTTAATAAAAACAGCACTTGCTGGCTGTTTTAATAGACCAAAATATAAAACATAAAGATAGCCACAGAATAAACAAAAACTGATAGCAAAAACTCCTCAGTCAAAAGGGTCCAGTCCAGTGGTCAAACGCCAAGAGTTCAATAAGAGAGTCCAGGGATCAAGAGTCTATACCATAGTCAAAAGCCGTTCCAAGATTACAAGAGACAGATCAGGATACTGAAAATCCAACAGACCTGGGGGAAAAACCAGCAGCATCCACCACCAAAATATGACACGTGCTTCTAAAGTATACCTTCGAAACACGTGTCATATTTTGGTGGTGGACGCTGCTGGTTTTCCCCCCAGGTCTGTTGGATTTTCAGTATCCTGATCCGTGAAAAATCCAGGAGTAACAAAATGTCATTACTATTTCGATACAGTAATTGGGCATAATTACTATTAATTGGGGAAACTTCAGGGCATTTCTGCCTCATTTTTAAAGCTATTGGAGTGAAACTTGCTACAATGGTAGAATGCACTGACCACTGTGAGCCCACCAAATTTCAGAACATTTCACTTATCCATGGATTTTGGGGGAGTTTTCAATTTTTATAAACGACATTTTAGAAAAAGTACAAGAGCGATCTCCTTGGATTTTATACACAATGCACAGGATAACCAGGGCATCCATTCCCAGAAGTTTCAGAAAGACCCACATATCGATTTTTAGGGATTTTTAAAGACAAAAACAATGTATTCCCCCCCCACCACCACCACCACCACAAAAAAAAAACAGCAATTCCCTTAAATGCCTGTCTTAGTGTGTGTTAGGCATGCGCAATCCATGGTTCCAAAGTACTTACAAAACTAAAGTTCTGGTGGTGAAAACTAGGGGGCGCTGGTGCTTTGCTTCTACAGTTCTGGTGGTGAAAATTTCAGAACTCGTAACAAAACTTTTAAAATTTTGTTATAAATGGCAGTTCCTAATTGGTTCTGTTATAGAAATCATCAATAATGAAATAATAATGAAATTTTGAAAGTTTTGTTAGAGTTCTGAAATTTTCACCACCAGAACTTTAGTAACACTGTAGAAGCAAAGCACCAGCTCCCCCTAGTTTTGTAAGTAATTTAGAACCATGGTTCTGTCAAAAAATTGCCAATAATGAAATAGCAATGAAATTTTGAACGCTTTTTAGAGTTCTGAAATTTTCACCACCAGAACTTTAGCAACACTGTAGAAGCAAAGCACCAGCTCCCCCTAGTTTTGTAAGTACTTTAGAACCATTTAGAACCATGGTTCTGTCAAAAAATTGCCAATGATGAAATAGCAATGTAATTTTGAAAGTTTTGTTAAAGTTCTGAAATTTTCACCACCAGAACTTTCAAAATTTTGTTATAAACGGCAGTTTCTAATTGGTTTGCTCATAAAAATTGCCAATAATGAAATAGTAATGAAATTTTGAAAGTTTTGTTAGAGTTCTGAAATTTTCACCACCAGAACTTTAGCAACACTGTAGAAGGAAAGCACCAGCTCCCCCTAGTTTTGTAAGTACTTTAGAACCTTTTAGAACCATGGTTCTGTCAAAAATTTGCCAATAATGAAATAGTAATGAAATTTTGAAAGTTTTGTTAGCGTTCTGAAATTTTCACCACCAGAACTTTCAAAATTTTGTTATAAATGGCAGTTTCTAATTGGTTTGCTCATAAAAAATGCCAATAATGAAATAGTAATGAAATTTTGAAAGTTTTGTTAAGAGTTCTGAAATTTTCACCACCAGAACTTTAGCAAGACTGTAGAAGCAAAGCACCGGCACCCCCTAGTTTTATAAGTACTTTAGAACCATGGATTGCCCATGCCTAGTGTGTGTAGATAACACACAATTAACCACATGATTTCAACTCAGCACATGTTTATACTATGACTTACATACTTTGCAGATTCAATCATTTTATTTATTATTATTAGACTGATGCTGAGCACTGCATTCTGGGAAATGTAGTTGACAGTAGTTGGCCTTTTCCATTCTCTGCCTCCCAAATTCCTTTTCCCAGAATGCTGTTCTCAGTCTACTGCCCATTAACTTTACGAGTCTCGCCCCCAGCGCCTTTGCTTATGCCGATCGGGCCAAACAAAAAGGATTCGTTTCTCAAGCACTTGATGTTCTCTTGGCTTGAACAAAGTTGCACACTGAAAATTAAACTGACCTTGGGAGGCTACAGAATCTTAACGAAATCTTAACGAATCTTAACGAAATCTTAATGAATCTTACAGAATGCTACAGAACCTTAACGAAAATGATTGGGGAGTGTTTTGATTCTTCAGTGTGGTCACTGTGAAATCCACACCTGTGGTATTTCCTGCGTCCACACAGCTGATTCGGATCCTTATTGAAAAGCTTTTGCCAAATCAGGGACTCCAGCCCCGCCCATCCACTCCATTAATAAAGCCAGGCAGCGGAGCTTGAGGCCTTAGTTCCTTTTGTCCGCGAAAGCAGCAACAACTCGGTATTCTCTCCTAAAACAACTATTGATTTGACTCAAGGACTCCAGTTTGACTATGCTCATTCCACTCAAGCAGTGGCAGCCTCTGTGGCATTTTTGCATGGGGTGCCACTGGATGACATTTGTCGGCTGTTGTAGGTTTCTCGAGCTATTTGGCCATGTTCAGGAAGCATTCTCTCCTGACCTTTTGCCTCCTCACAATCTCTGAGGATGCTTGTCATAGATGCAGGTGAATTTAACTTTTCTGGCCGCCGGGGCACTGTCGCTTTCATCATCCATCTGCGACACTGATGATGTACTTCCACATTGGGTTGTTGTAGGTTTTTTCGGGCTATATGGCCATGTTCTAGAGGCATTCTCTCCTGATGTTTCGCCTGCATCTATGGCAAGCATCCTCAGAGGTAGTGAGGTCTGTTTTTCGTGTGTCTTGGAATAGTTTCACCCCGCAGAGATGTTCAATGTATTATCGAAGGCTTTCATGCAGGCGAAACATCAGGGGGGAATGCCTCTAGAACATGGCCATATAACCCAAAAAAACCTACAACAACCCAGTGATTTCAGCCATGAAAGCCTTCGACAATACATTTGTTGCAACCCAGAGCAGGAAACTGGACCCTCACACAGCAATCCACCACATTTGACTTCAGGAAGAACAATCCTTTTTTATTGATAAAAGATGAATACAAAATAGAAGAAATATGCAAATGTAAAAAGTCATAGTAAAAATCAGGAACAAGAAATGTCCACAAACAAGATCATGAAATCCACAGCAAAACTGCTGAATCCTGGAACCTGTTAGCAATCTACTAACCATACTAGAAACAACTAGAAAACCTCCGAGGAACAAAGCCACTTGAATCAGGAGACCTGGAAAAGCTTGCACATGAATCTGGAACGATGCCTGGTCTGAAGTTGCATTCAGGCCAGGCATATTTAAGGCCAAGAAATCTATTGTGAGACATGCCTGAAGTTTTTGTTTGCATTTCTTTCAATCTGGCTGACCTACGTAAACTTTGTGCTTCACCCCGGCTCTGCCAAATCTGCCCCCGCTTATCCTCATTAGGGAGACCAGGTGTCAGATTCTCTGGAGAACTAAGACTGGGAGGAAAAGGGAGTGAAACGTCTCCATTCGGCTCGGAATGCATGTTCTCATGGGAATTCTGACTTTCACTTTCCAAGGCTGTAGGATTTTCACTACTCAAACCATCATAATCTAAATTGGCCTCAGAATTCACATTGACATCTACATTGGCATCAGGAAATACAATCAGAACCCCAAAAACACTGAACATCTCTATGGGGAGAAACTGTTCTAAGACACACAAAAAACAGACCTCACTACCTCTGAGGATGCTTGCCATAGATGCAGGCAAAACGTCAGGAGAGAATGCCTCTAGAACAGTGGTTCTCAACCTGGGGGTCGGGACCCCTGAAGGGGTCACGAGGGAGTGTCAGAGGGGTCACTAGAGACCACCAAAAAACACAGTATTTTCTGTTGGTCATGGGGGTTCTATGTGGGAAGTTTGGCCAATTCTGTTGGTGGGGTTCAGAATGCTCTTAGATTGTAGGTGAACTACAAATCCCAGCAACTACAACTCCCAAAATGTCAAGGACTATTTTCCCCAAACTCCACCAGTGTTGAAATTTGGGCATATAGAGTATTCGTGCCAAGTTTCATCCAGATCCATCATCGTTTGAGTCCACTCTCTGGATGTAGGTGAACTACAACTTCAAAACTCAAGGTCATGCCCACCAATGCCCACCCTTCCAGTATACACCCACATTTGAATACTGGTAGGGTTGAGGGAAGGATTGATTTTGTCATTTGGGAGTTATGGTTGCTGGGATTTATAGTTCACCTGCAATCAAAGAGCATTCTGAACTTCACCGATGATGAAATTGAACCAATTTTGCCACACAGAACTCCCATGACCAACAGAAAATACTGGAAGGGTTTGGTGGGCATTGACCTTGAGTTTGGGAGTTGTAGTTCGCCTACATCCAGAGAGCACTGTGGACTCAAACAATGATAGATCTGGACCAAACTTGGCACAAATACTCAATATGCCCAAATTTCAACACTGGTGGAGTTTGGGGAAAATAGTCCTTGAGATTTTGGGAGTTGTAGTTGCTGGGATTTGTGCCAAATTTGGTCCAGTGAATGAAAATACATCCTGCATATCAGATATTTACATTACGATTGATAACAGGAGCAAAATGATAGTTATGAAGAAGGGAGGAAAATAATTTTATGGTTGGGGGTCACCACCACATGAGGAATTGTATAAATATGTGAGAGGAAGCCACAGGAAGGAGGAGGGAGCAAGCTTCCTTTCTGCTTCCTTGGAGACTAGGATGTGGAACAATGGCTTCAAACTACAAGAGAGGAGATTCCATCTGAACATTAGGAAGAACTTCCTGACTGTGAGAGCCGTTCAGCAGTGGAACTCTCTGCCCCGGAGTGTGGTGGAGGCTCCTTCTTTGGAGGCTTTTAAACAGAGGCTGGATGGCCATCTGTCAGGGGTGATTTGAATGCAATATTCCTGCTTCTTGGCAGAATGGGGTTGGACTGGATGGCCCAGGAGGTCTCTTCCAACTCTTGGATTCTAGGATTCTATGATTCTATGATTCTATGAATTGTATTAAGGGGTCGCAGCATGAGGAAGGTTGAGAACCACTGCTCTAGAACATGGCCATATAGCCCGAAAAAACCTACAACAACCCAGTGATTCCGGCCATGAAAGCCTTCGACAATTGTGCATAATGTCGTTTTTAGTTCGTATTTCGGATAAAATTCGTAGAATTCGTGCATACGAATCAATATTCAAAATGTGCAGGAAAAACCTACAACATCCCAGAAATTATGCACACCCCTCATAACTAGTCCTCGAACCACCATCTTTTTGAGATGATCAAAGGTTGCTCCAGTTCTACGGTTCTCCCTTGTTCCGGAACAGAGCGGAGTGTTGTGGTGTGATTTCGATTCGCGAACGAATGCTACAAAACATACAAAAAGTCCAAGACTAAAAAGCGCCTTGCGATGGCGGTACAAAATGCCAGGAAAGAGGGCCATCTAGATCCCGGGGAGGAAGGAGTGTGTGTAGAAGGCTTCCACGTTGGCCGCATAGTCGAGGGGCAGGGCTTGCCCGATGTGCCTGGCCCCCAGGCTGGCTCCCCCCAGTGCCGAGGACTGCTTCAGCTTCAGGAGGCTGAACCGCGAGAAGGCGCTGACCGGGCGCTCGCTCTGAGCCTGGTCGAGAACCCCGAGGAACCCTGCAAGGGAAGGAGAAGGGAGAAAAGAAAGAAAAAAAGCATGTCATCTTGCAATGTTGTGTGTTTTGACTGTCCTGTCACCCACCCCCATTATTATTATTATTCACATTGGGGTGTTGTGCGTTGACTGTATGGCCAAAGTCTTCCAGCAGCATTTTCTCCTGACGTTTCGCCTGCAAATGCTGCTAGGAGTAAACGCTGCTCGTACACAGCCATACATAATGGCCATATATAATCTATATAAATAAAAACGTCATGTTCGTTTGTGCGTTGACTGTATGGCTAAAGTCTTCCGGCAGCATTTTCTCCTGACGTTTCGCCAGTGGATGCTGCTAGGAGAAAACGCTGCTAGAACACAGCCATACGTAATGGCCATACATAATAAATGCATCAAATAAATAAATAAAAGAAATACATAATCTATATAAATAAAAACGTCATGTTCGTTTGTGCGTTGACTGTATGGCTAAAGTCTTCCAGCAGCATTTTCTCCTTACGTTTCGCCTGCAAATGCTGCTAGGAGAAAACGCTGCTCGTACACAGCCATACATAATGGCCATACATAATCTATATAAATAAAAACGTCATGTTCGTTTGTGCGTTGACCGTATGGCTAAAGTCTTCCGGCAGCATTTTCTCCTGACGTTTCGCCAGTGGATGCTGCTAGGAGAAAACGCTGCTAGAACACAGCCATACATAATGGCCATACATAATAAATGCATCAAATAAATAAATAAAAGAAATACATAATCTATATAAATAAAAACGTCATGTTCGTTTGTGCGTTGACTGTATGGCTAAAGTCTTCCGGCAGCATTTTCTCCTGACGTTTCGCCAGTGGATGCTGCTAGGAGAAAACGCTGCTAGAACACAGCCATACGTAATGGCCATACATAATAAATGCATCAAATAAATAAATAAAAGAAATACATAATCTATATAAATAAAAAGTCATGTTCGTTTGTGCGTTGACTGTATGGCTAAAGTCTTCCAGCAGCATTTTCTCCTTACGTTTCGCCTGCAAATGCTGCTAGGAGAAAACGCTGCTCGTACACAGCCATACATAATGGCCATACATAATCTATATAAATAAAAACGTCATGTTCGTTTGTGCGTTGACCGTATGGCTAAAGTCTTCCGGCAGCATTTTCTCCTGACGTTTCGCCAGTGGATGCTGCTAGGAGAAAACGCTGCTAGAACACAGCCATACGTAATGGCCATACATAATAAATGCATCAAATAAATAAATAAAAGAAATACATAATCTATATAAATAAAAACGTCATGTTCGTTTGTGCGTTGACTGTATGGCTAAAGTCTTCCAGCAGCATTTTCTCCTTACGTTTCGCCTGCAAATGCTGCTAGGAGAAAACGCTGCTCGTACACAGCCATACATAATGGCCATACATAATCTATATAAATAAAAACGTCATGTTCGTTTGTGCGTTGACCGTATGGCTAAAGTCTTCCGGCAGCATTTTCTCCTGACGTTTCGCCAGTGGATGCTGCTAGGAGAAAACGCTGCTAGAACACAGCCATACGTAATGGCCATACATAATAAATGCATCAAATAAATAAATAAAAGAAATACATAATCTATATAAATAAAAACGTCATGTTCGTTTGTGCGTTGACTGTATGGCTAAAGTCTTCCAGCAGCATTTTCTCCTTACGTTTCGCCTGCAAATGCTGCTAGGAGAAAACGCTGCTCGTACACAGCCATACATAATGGCCATACATAATCTATATAAATAAAAACGTCATGTTCGTTTGTGCGTTGACCGTATGGCTAAAGTCTTCCGGCAGCATTTTCTCCTGACGTTTCGCCAGTGGATGCTGCTAGGAGAAAACGCTGCTAGAACACAGCCATACGTAATGGCCATACATAATAAATGCATCAAATAAATAAATAAAAGAAATACATAATCTATATAAATAAAAACGTCATGTTCGTTTGTGCGTTGACTGTATGGCTAAAGTCTTCCAGCAGCATTTTCTCCTTACGTTTTGCCTGCAAATGCTGCTAGGAGAAAACGCTGCTCGTACACAGCCATACATAATGGCCATACATAATCTATATAAATAAAAACGTCATGTTCGTTTGTGCGTTGACCGTATGGCTAAAGTCTTCCAGCAGCATTTTCTCCTGACGTTTTGCCAATGGATGCTGCTAGGAGAAAACGCTGCTAGAACACAGCCATACATAATGGCCATACATAATCTATATAAATAAAAATGTCATGTTCATTTGTGGGATTCACAGAACTCAAAAACCACTGGGGGAATTGACACCAAATTTGGACACAAGGCACCTCTCAGGCCAACAAGTGACCATCATTCATAAAAATACTGAAAAACACAGAAGGGACTTAAAAAATAAATATATTAGAATGCATGCATGTGTATACATGTGGTTTTGCTGTACCCGCCACACGTTGCTGTGGCCAACCTTCCCTCCTTCTTTCTCTCCTTCTTTCCCTCCTTCCCTTTTCTTCTTTCCTTTTCTCCTTCCTTCCTTCCTTCTCTACCTCTTTCCTTCCTCCCTTTTTCTTTTCCTTCCCTTTCTCTTTCTTTCTTCTCTGCCTCTTTCCTTCCTTCGCTTTTTGCTTCCATCCTTCCTTTTGTCTTTCCTTCCCTCCCTCTTTCTCTTTCTTCTTCTTCCTTCGCTCCCTTTCCTTTTTTTCTTTCCTTCCTTCTCTACCCATTTCTTTCCATCTCCCCCGCTTCTTTTCCCCTTTCTCTCCTTTCTTCCTTCTCTACCGCTTTCCTTCCTTCGCTCGTTGCTTCCATGCTTCCTTCTCTTTCCTTCCTTCTTTCTTTTTTTTCTCCTTCCTTCCCTCCCTTTTTTCTGTATGTAATTTATCTTTTCGTCATTTATCTTTTGGGGGAGGGGGTTAAATTCATTTCCATTTTCTTTTGGAGGGTTTTTATGAGGGATGCTCATTCATTGGTCTGTTAGGAGTGTTGAGCCCACATTTCGTGTCATTTTGCCCAGTGGTTTTTGAGTTCTGCTAATCCCACAAACTAACATTACATTTTTATTTATATGGATACTACCCGTCCCCTGCCACGCGTTGCTGTGGCCCACTCTGGTGGTCATGGGGGTTCTGTGTGGGAGGTTTGGCCCAATTCTATTGTTGGTGGGGTTCAGAATGCTCTTTGATTGTAGATGAACTATAAATCCCAGCAACTGCAACTCCCAAATGTCAAGATTCTATTTTCCCCAAACTCCACCAGTGTTCACATTTGGGCATATTGAGTATTCGTGTAGAGTTTGGTCCAGATCCATCATTGTTTGAGTCCAGTGATCTCTGAATGTAGGTGAACTACAACTCCAAAACCAAAGGACACTGCCCACCAAACCTTTTCAGTATTTTCTGTTGGTTGTGGGAGTTCTGTGTGCCACATCTGGTTCAATTCCATCGTTGGTGGGGTTCAGAATGCTCTTTGATTGTTTTTGAGTTGTGTTAATCCCACAAACGAACATTACATTTTTATTTATATAGACTAGCCGTCCCCTGCCACGTGTTGCTGTGGCCCACATGGGGGTTCTGTGTGGGAGGTTTGGCCCAATTCTATTGTTGGTGGGGTTCAGAATGCTCTGTGATTGTAGATGAACTATAAATCCCAACAACTGCAACTCCCAAATGTCAAGATTCTATTTCCCCCAAGCCCCACTAGTGTTTACATTTGGGTGTATTGAGAATTCGTGCCAAGTTTGGTCCAGATCCATCATTGTTTGAGTCCACAGTGCTCTCTGGATGTAGGTGAACTACAACTCCCAAACTCAAGGTCAATGCCCACCAAACCCTTCCAGTATTTTCTGTTGGTCATGGAAGAAATGTTTGCCAAGTTTGGTTCAGTTCCATTGTTGGTGGGGTTCAGAATGCTCTTTGATTGTAAGTGAACTATAAATCCCAGGAACTACAACTCCCAAATGACAAAATCAATTTCTTTGAATGAAGGATATACATTGGGTTGTTATGTGTCTTGTGTCCAAATTTGGTGTCCATTCGCCCAGTGGTTTTTGAGTTCTGTTAATCCCACAAACGAACATTACATTTTTATTTATATTGATACAGAAATATATACTCACAACACATACACAGACTGGGCCACAGCAACGCGTGGCAGGGGATGGCTAGTATATAATAACACAATAAATAAATATATAACAATAATATATAATATGTAGGAATATATAATAACTATACCTATAAAGAATGTATTATAATAATATTTAATTTATTATTCATTTTATTTATTTATTTACTTTATTTGTATACCGCTCTTCTCAGCCTTTAGGCGACTCAGAGCGGTTAAGCAGTTATATATTAGGTTTGTCATATTTATTAAGCAGGATACAGAGCTGTTTGGCCAAAACTTTAACAGGTTGAACTCCCCATTGAGTACAACACTTTGGTGCAAACACGGAAGGTCAAGAAAAGCCACGAAAGCCACGTTTGAAGACGTGAAAGGGTGTTTTCTGCGGCTCCAAAGACCAGGACTCGACGGAGCAAGAGATTCCATCTCAACATTAGGAAGAACTTCCTGACCATAAGAGCTGTTTCATAGCGGAATAGATGGCTATGGAGCCTCCTCCTCTGGAGGTTTCCAAGTAGAGGAGCCTGGCTGGCTGGCCATCTGTCTGGAGGGCTTAGGCCACATTTCCTCCAACCCCTGGCTCTCAAACCTGCCACTCACCTTCTTTCATAATTTCCCAGCTGTTCCAGACGGATCCAACACACACAATGGGCAAGCCCAGCTCCCCTTGGAAGAGGCTCTGCAAGAATAACAACAACAACAAGAATAACAACAACAAGGCTCTGCAAGAATTACAGCAAGTAGCAGTTAAAACAATACCTAAAGGCACAGAGAAGAGATGTAGTTGTCATGGGCAATTTCAACTATCCCGATATTTGCTGGAAAACAAACTCAGCCAAGAGTACAAAGTCCAACAAATTCCTCGCTTGCCTTTGCAAATAGTGCCAACAAAGAGAAAAAAGAGAAAAAAAAGGACAAGTGCAAAGAAGCCAGAATGGATGTCCAAAGAACTTTTAACTGTGCTAAGACACAAAAGAGACATGCACAAGAAGTGGAAAAAGGGAGAAATCACCAAAGAAGAATTCAAACAAATAGCCAACACCTGTAGGGAAAAGGTCCGCAAGAATAACAACAACAACAACAACAACAACAAGTTTTATTCGTGTCCCATCCCCTCTCCTCTCCTAGAAGGGTCTCGGGGCAGCTTACAGCAAGTAGCAGTTAAAACAATACCTAAAGGCACAGAGAAGAGATGTAGTAGTTATGGGCGATTTCAACTATCCCGATTATTTGCTGGAAAACAAACTCGGCCAAGAGTACAAAGTCCAACAAACTCCTCGCTTGCCTTGCAGACAATTTCATGGTCCAGAAGGTAGAAGAGGCAACAAGGGGATTGGCTACTCTTGATCTCATCCTAACAAATGCGGAGGACCTGATCGATGCGGTCGAAGTGGTAGGATCCTTAGGGGCAAGTGACCATGTGCTCCTGCAATTTGAGGTACAAAGGAAGGCCGAAACTAAGACAAGTCAAACCCGCATTTTGGACTTTAGGAGAGCTGATTTCCAAAAAATGAAGGAAACGCTGAGCAGCATTCCGTGGACACAGATACTAAAAGACAAGGGAGTTAGGGATGGATGAGAATTTCTCAAGAGTGAAATACTCAAGGCGCAATTGCAAACCGTGCCAACAAAGAGAAAAAATAGGACAAGTGCAAAGAAGCCAGAATGGATGTCCAAAGAACTTCTAACTGTGCTAAGACACAAAAGAGACATGCACAAGAAGTGGAAAAAGGGAGAAATCACCAAAGAAGAATTCAAACAAATATGCAACACCTGTAGGGAAAAGGTCCGCAAGAATAACAGCAGCAGCAGCAACAACAAGTTTTATTCATGTTCCGTCCCCTCTCCTCTCCTAGAAGGGTCTCGGGGCAGCTTACAGCAAGTAGCAGTTAAAACAATACCTAAAGGCACAGAGAAGAGACGTAGTAGTCATGGGCGATTTCAACTATCCCGATATTTGCTGGAAAGCAAACTCGGCCAAGAGTACAAGGTCCAACAAATTCCTCGCTTGCCTTGCAGACAATTTCATGGTCCAGAAGGTAGAAGAGGCAACAAGGGGATTGGCTACTCTTGATCTCATCCTAACAAATGCGGAGGACCTGATCGATGCGGTCGAAGTGGTAGGATCCTTAGGGGCAAGTGACCATGTGCTCCTGCAATTTGAGGTACAAAGGAAGGCCGAAACTAAGACAAGTCAAACCCGCATTTTGGACTTTAGGAGAGCTGGTTTCCGAAAAATGAAGGAAACGCTGAGCAGCATTCCATGGACACAGATACTAAAAGACAAGGGAGTTACGGATGGATGGGAGTTTCTCAAGAGTGAAATACTCAAGGTACAATTGCAATAGTTATGAAGTAGCAATGGAAATAATTTTATGGTTGGGGGTCAACACAACATGAGCAACTGTATTAAGGGGTCGCGGCATTAGGAAGGTTGAGAACCACTGGCCTAAAGAGAACTAAACTAGATCCACACAGTGAAGGAACAACCTGCAAGAGAAAAAGAAGGCAACTGGACTTCCCTGGCTTGATACACACTTCTCGAGTTGGGTTGTTGTAGGTTTTTTCGGGCTATATGGCCATGTTCCCAAGGTGCAATTGCAAACCGTGCCAACAAAGAGAAAAAATAGGATAAGTGCAAAGAAGCCAGAATGGATGTCCAAAGAACTTCTAACTGTGCTAAGACACAAAAGAGACATGCACAAGAAGTGGAAAAAGGGAGAAATCACCAAAGAAGAATTCAAACAAATAGCCAACACCTGTAGGGAAAAGGTCCGCAAGAATAACAACAACAACAACAACAAGTTTTATTCATGTCCTGTCCCCTCTCCTCTCCTAGAAGGGTCTCGGGGCAGCTTACAGCAAGTAACAGTTAAAACAATACATAAAGATTGGGTTGTTGTAGGTTTTTTGGAGGGGGAGAAGGAGAAGGAGAAGGAGAGGAATAAGTAGTTTATTTTTCTACCCCGCCTCCATCTCTCCGAAGGGACTCGGGGCAGTTTACATGGGGCCCAGGCTCAAGGCAGAATGCAATTAAAAACAAAGCAAAAACAATGAAGACAGCATAAAACAACGTAAAACAACATAGCAATAATAGCTAGCAACAACAATAACAGCAGACTAATTTTGGAGGGGAGGAGGAAGGACCATATACATGAACTAGTTAAAGGATTAGTGGTTTAGTAAGGTGGACAACAATGCATTCCAACAGCCATCTCTTCTCCTGACACACAAGCAGAGAGAGATCTCAAAGCACACAGCACACACTCTCCATAACTAAAGTGTAAGAAGGCAAGTACCCATTTTTCAACAACCAATCAGAATGCAAGCAGAAACCGCGAGGAGAGAAGAAATTAAATACAATGCAACTGTCATATAAAAGACATAGGAGAAGGAAAACCCTAGCCTATTCTAAGCTAACTAAACTGTTCCTCATTGAAGACTTGAGATTTAGGCAATGTGGGGTTGAATCCCAACACCGGAAACAAACAGGACCCAAGTTGGCCCATGCCTGCTTCATAAGGCAGAGAAAAGCTCCCCCCTCGCCTCCATGCGCTTCTGTCTCCGCTCAATGCGCCACCATTGTTGGGACTCAGCCTGTGTTTGAGCCTGAATCTGTTCTAGTGTTTCCCCATTCTGAGTCTGACTTGGATAGTGAACCTGATGTGATCAATGGCAATGAGGATGAGGTGCAAAATGGAGACATTCTGGACAATAAGGTTACTACAGACTCTTATCAAGAAGAGTCAGTGGAAAGGTTAAGTTCTCATGAGAAAGTTCCTGCCACAGGAAGGCAGGAAAGTTTACTCCCTTCTCCAGGCTCGAGTCTGCAAGATAGTTCCACACCTGCTGCAGCTAATGAGGAGATAGAAAGGACCAGTCACCGTCTGGAAATCAGCCAGAACCGTAGAGAGGCCCAAAGTTTACATAGGTCAGAAAGAATTCAGCAGTTAAGGTCAAAGACTGGGGGGAGTAGGAACCAGTTTCTGGGACTTAAATTGAGCTTTTAGGGAATTTCCTTTAGACCAGGCATTGTTTGGTTTCAAGTCAAGTCTCCTGGATATTCTTGTTTCGTGTGGCCTCGTCTCCAAGGTTTCCTGGCTTTTCAAGTGGATTAGCAGTGGCTAAGTTCATGGTTTTATATTGAAGGCTTTTGGTATGTCATTGCATCTGGATTCTTACAGCAAGCTTTTGGGACTTTGCTATTATTCCTGTGTTTGGATACTGTTTATGTTTGCTGCTTATTTGGCTTTTTGCTTTTGGACGTTTATCAACTTTATATTCGTCTCCAATTATTCTTTATATAAAGACAACTCTTCTTTCATCCAAGGTGTGGTGTAACTAATGATTAGAGGGTCCTGTTCCTGCTCTAGGGTGCAACAACCATCACCTTCAACAGAGCAGATTCACCTGGATCCAGGTCTTACCTTGTCGACTTTGGGCAACACGGCAAGGATGTGCCTGGCCAGGACTTCCCCAGCCCTGTTGAACACGTAGCGGCAAAGGGGGTCCCCTGCGTCGGCTCCTGCGGGGAGGAAAGATGGAAGGAGATGACATTTCTATTTCTATGGGGCTTTCAAGTCAAGAAGGCAATGCTCTCGGGGGGCTTCTCCTCCTGTCCTGTGACAACATACTGCAGTTTGATGCACATGGACTCAAGTTGTTAGGTTTGAGAAATACAGTGTTCCCTCACTTATCGCGGGTGTTACATTCCAGGACCACCCGCGAAAAGTGAAAATCCACAAAGTAGGGATGCAAGAGCCTGGAAGAGGTGGCCAGGCTCCTGCCCCCACTGTTGCCTTTCCGGCCCTCCCTCGCTTGCTCACCTGTCCTTCCTCGCTCACTCACTACTCACCAGGCCGGGTCCCGGTGGCAGAACCAGGACTTGGCCCGGTGAGTAGCAAGGAAGGAAAACCACGAAACAGCGAGTCTGCAACAAGCGAACCGCGAAGTAGCAAGGGAACACTGTACACATATATAGGCAAACATTCCATGCCTTGTATACAGTGAACAATGACATACAATACACAAGCAAAGGCAAAGATTTCCCTTTCCATCTCTGGCATCTGGAGGTGATGCTCAACTCTGGCCATGGGGAGATTTATTTACTGTATTTGTATACCGCCCCTCTCAGTCTGCCGGAGCTGTCTTCATAGACCTGTCAGCAGCCTATGATACTGTGAACCACCGCCTCCTCCTGAGAAAAATGTATAGTATCACAAAGGACGACCACCTCACCCGCCTCATAGGAAACCTGCTACAAAACAGGAGCTTCTTTGTTGAGTTCCAGGGCCAGAGAAGCAGATGGCGGAAACAGAAGAACGGCCTGCCTCAGGGGAGCGTGCTTGCTCCATCCATGTTCAGCATCTACACAAATGACCAGCCACTGCCAGAAGGCACAGAGGGCTTCATCTATGCTGATGATCATGCCATCACCGCTCAAGCAGGGAGCTTTGAGGTGGTTGAACAGAAGCTCTCCAAAGCTCTAGGTGCTCTTACTGCCTATGACAGGGAAAACCAGCGGATCCCCAACCCATCTAAAACACAGGCGTGTGCTTTTCATTTCAAGAACAGACAGGCATCCCGACCTCTGAGGATTATTACCTGGGAAGGAACCTCACTGGAGCATTGCAGCAGACCCAAATACCTGGGAGTCTCTCTGGACCGTGCTCTGACGTACAAGAAGCACTGCCTGAACATCAAGCAAAAAGTGGGTGCTAGAACGACAACTTCGACAACTGAACCGCGAAGTAGCAAGGGAACACTGTACACATATATAGGCAAACATTCAATGCCTTGTATACAGTGAACAATGACATACAATACACAAGCAAAGGCAAAGATTTCCCTTTCCATCTCTGGCGTCTGGAGGTGATGCTCAACTCTGGCCATGGGGAGATTTATTTAGTTATATCTATCCGAACGCATCTCTTCCTATGAACCCTCCAGGAATTTGAGATCGTCCGAGGAGACCCTGCTCTCGATACCGCCTGCTTTGCAAGCATGTCTGGCGAGGACGAGAGACAGGGCCTTCTCTGTGGTGGCCCCTCGGCTGTGGAACTCCCTGCCTAGGGATATTAGATCAGCCCCCTCCCTCCTGACCTTTCAGAAAAGAGTAAAAACTTGTTAAGCATTTGGAACCTCCGAATAAATAGACAAACTTGAATTGGAAAATGACCCAGGAGAGACCCAAGACGATGGAACGGATGAGGACTTGAATGAGAGGATATAGTTTTTAGCTTTTAATATCGTTATTATGCACTGTCTTATGTCTAATTCCACTATGATGGGTCTTTTGCTTATCAATGTATGTATTTTTATGGCATCGAATTGTGCCGATTGTGTATGTCGCTCTAAGTCGCCTCCGGGCTGATATGAGCGAGGTAGAAATAATGCAAATAAATAAATATTTATTTATTTATATTTATTTACTGTATTTGTAAACCGCGTTGAGTCGCCTACAAGGCTGAGAAATTGCGGTATACAAGCAAAGTAAATAAATATAAATAAATAAATAAATAAATAAAATATACCGCCCCTCTCAGTCTGCCGGTGACTCGAGGCGGTTTACAAGGCAAGATTCAATGCCACCAAAAACACAAGTACAATATAAAACATAACATCATTAAAATCATAATTGTCGGTAGGCTGTTAGGAATGGTGGGAGTTGGAGTCCAAAACACCTGGAGGGCCAAAGTTAGCCTGTATCTGGTTGAAAGGCAGAGTGAGCCAAAGCCTTGCCCCACCTTCCCAAGTGTCTTCCACTCAAAAACCCGCCTCTCGTCCTCCCTCGACTCACCTGCAGCCACCTTCCGACAAAACCCTGCAAACTTGGACTTCTCGAAGGTGCGGTAGAGGTGCGTCAGGAGCCCCATCCGGCCAGAGACCTGCAGAAACAGAGGGCAGAAGAGAAGCCTTTGGGAGGCCGCGAGAGGGAGAGGCCGGCACAACGCAGGGCTCCTCTCCCCAAAACATCGCTGTTCTCATCCTCTGTTTAGGAAGCACAAATCTACACCACGCTGTGGATTTAATGCAGCTTCACACCACTTTGGGTGCCATAGCCTTGTACTCGAAAAGTTAGTGGAAGCTCCTTCCTTGGAGGCTTGCACGCAGAGGCTGGATGGCCATCTGTCGGGGTGGTTTTTGTTGGAGTTTTAAAATATACTGACCTATTCTGAAGATAAAATGCTGGGTTACTTTGAGTATTGTAAGTCCAGAGTCATAGTTACAGGGATTAAGTACAGTGTTGTTGTTCATTTGTTCAGTCGTCTCCGACTCTTCATGACCTCATGGACCAGCGCACGCCAGAGCTCCCTGTCGGCCGTCACCACCCCCAGCTCCTTCAAGGTCAGTACAGTAGAGTCTCGCTTATCCGACATAAACGGGCCGGCAGAATGTCGGATAAACAAAAATGCCGGATAATATGGAGTCTCCTTCTTCTACCTGTCCGACGCAGCGCTAGACACTTAGAATACTAACCACAGGGACTCAAAGAGTTAAGGCAAGGCAACGCCTCTGGGCTAGAGGGCCCAGCAGGACGTGCCTGGATGTGGAAGCGGAGCATGGAAATCACAGAGGGAAGGAGGGAGGATACTTCCACTTCTGGTCCTGCCTCTTTTCCCTCTTCCTTCCCTCCTCTTCCTGCCTTTTTCACTTATTAGGAATGGAGAGACAGTTGGGGAGATGCGCCCCTTTAATTGAAAGGGAAATGCTGGAGGAAAAGGGGAGCGTCGGATAAGACGGAATGTCGGATAAGCGAAGGTCGGATAAGCGAGACTCTACTGTATGAGGATAATGGAATCCTGAAGTTGAACCTGCATGGAAGATGAGGGTTGGACTGGATGGCCTTTGGAGGTCCCTTCCAATTCTGGGATTCTATTATTATTATTATTATTATTATTATTATTATTATTATTATTAGACAGAGGCTGGGTGGCCATCTTTCAGAAGGAGCTTTGGTTCTGCTTTTCATGCATGGAAAAAAGAATAGGGTTGGACTGGATGGCCTTTGTGGGTCCCTTCCAACTCTAGGATTCTATCATTATTATTATTATTATTATTATTATTATTATTATTATTATTCAGAGGCTGGTTGGTCATCTTTCAGAGAGAGCTTTTGTTGTGCTTTTCATGCATGGAAGAAAGAATAGGGTTGGGCTGGATGGCCTTTGTGGGTCCCTTCCAACTCTAGGATTCTATTATTATTATTATTATTATTATTATTCAGAGGCTGGTTGGTCATCTTTCAGAAGGAGCTTTGGTTGTGCTTTTCATGCATGAAAGAAAGAATGGAGTTGGACTGGATGGCCTTTGGGGGTCCCTTCCAACTTTAGGATTCTATTATTATTATTATTATTATTATTTGATTATTAATTCTGGCCCTTAACTGCTGCCAAGTCGTATTGGATGGTCCTAGACAGAGGGAGCCACAGCCCCGCTCTTCTCTTCCGCTCGAGGAGAAACGTACCTGGAAGTAGTCGCACATGGCCTGGTGGACATAGGTAATGTCGTGGGGCGGGGCCTCCAGGTTGTCCAAGGCGTCAAACACCACCTTGATGGCCAGGTGGGAGATCCAATAGGCTGCGAGGGACCAAAAGACAGCTGAGGCCATTTTGCCCACGGCCCCGAGGAACACCCCAATCCCAGCCCCAAACCCAATAAAGCTTCCAAGGAGGTGTTAGGTAGGATTGCATTGACTGTAACCCCATTGTGTAATAATATTGGAAAATACAGTTCTAAAGGACATGTGGTCACACACCCACCGAAGGATTAAGTGGGTGGTGATGTGTAACTGGAGGGGCATGCAAAAGGAGGTGAGTCATGACCCTGTGACACGCGTGACAAGAGTTGCATCATTCACTGTTGACCCTATTTGATGACGAGAAGCGACAGGTCTAAAAGAGGGCAGCAAGCATGAGTTCTCTCTCTTGCCATGATTCCCTCACTTCTCGCTGTACATCCATTATTGATACTTGTGAGTATATCTACATGAAACTGCTTGGTGAGGTTATCTGGAGTTTTGGAGTTGGGTGCCATCTGTACGCAGATGACACCCAACTCTACTCCTCATTTCCACCGAATTCCAAGGAAGCCTCCCAGATGACTGCTGTGATGGACTGGATGAGGCTAACAGGTTGAAGCTTAATCCAGACAAGACAGAGGCCCTCCTGGTCACTCGCGGGGTCGACCGGGATATTGGGTGGCAACCTGTGCTCGACGGGGTCACACTCCCCCTGAAGGCGCAGGTCCGTAGCTTGGGGGTTCATCCGGGATTCAACGTTGTCCGCAGACACCTCCAAAGTCATGTGGCCAGTGGCATGACTGCATGGAGCGCCGTTATCTTCCCACCGGAGCGATACCTACTGATCTACTCACATTTGCATGTTTTCGAACTGCTAGGTTGGCAGAAGCTAGAGCTAACAGTAGGAGCTCACCCTGCTCCCCGGATTTGAACTGGCAACCTTTCAATAAGCAAGTTCAGCAGTTCAGCGGTTTAACCCACTGTGTCACCAGAGGCTCCTAAGAAGGATATGTGCTCATACACTTCCACACTCTGCCAGTCAAGCAAAATTGTTGAAGCACTAACACTGGTTGGAGCGTCCTCACCTGACCCCTCGTCCCCCATCATGTGGCCCCATCCTCCGCAGCTGACCTGGGAGCCGTCCGGGTTGATCAGCTTGCAGTTGGAGCCCGTTCCGGAGATGAGCACCACTCCGCCTGGAAGACGAGAGGAGAGAAGAGAAGAGGAGGGAAGAAAGGAAGAAGTGTGAGGCCTTGCGGGACAAAGGACAAGATACACCCATGCCCATTTCAATATATATTTAGTTAGTTAATGTCAAAAGCACTGCATAAATCAATAAGCCCCGTTGTTGATGCACAGTGCCCCAATATCTCTAATCTCCTTTAATGCCCAAAAGCTGGAAACTATAAGATTAAAATTAAAATAGTGTAATTTGGTTGTTGTAGGTTTTTCCGGGCTATATGGCCATGTTCTAGAGGCATTCTCTCCTGACGTTTCGCCTGCATCTATGGCAAGCATCCTCAGAGGGAGTGAGGTCTGTTGGAAACAGGACAATGGGTTCATATATCTGTGGAATGACCAGGGTGGGGCAAAGGACTCTTGTCTGCTGGAGCTAGGGGTAAATGTTTCAACTGACCACCTTGATTAGTATTTGGTGGCTTGGCAGTGCCTGGAGCAAACTTTTGTTGAGAGGTGATTAGGGCACTGCAGAGTATTTCAACCAGAGAAGCCAGCCATTTGTACCAGAAGAGTTTAAGCCTGTTAAATAAACGTTTCATTATAGTTGACACTTTACAAAAGCCTGTGTGTGAACATCATTGGTATCATTGGTGTGGTGGAGGCTCCTTCTTTGGAAGCTTTGAAGCAGAGGCTGGATGGCCATCTGTCAGGGGTGATTTGAATGCAATATTCCTGCTTCTTGGCAGAATGGGGTTGGACTGGATGGCCCATGGGGTCTCTTCCAACTCTTTAGATTCTAGGATTCTATTTAAACCCTCTGAAGAAAATAAACACTATCGTAACACAAAAGGGTGTTACTAAGTATCCTCTCCACACATATAATCCAGCCTGAGTACTGAACCATAAGGTGGCAGCGTAGCCAATTGAAGAAGCCTTTTAAAAACCTCTCAGAACTGACCACCTTGATTAGCATTTGATGGCCTGACAGTGCCTGGAGCAACCTTTTGTTGAGAGGTGATTAGAAGTCCTTGTTTGTTTCCTCTCTCTTGTTTTGCTGTTGTAATTTTAGAGTTTTTTAATACCAGTAGCCAGATTTTGTTCATTTTCATGGTTTCCTCCTTTCTGTTGAAATTGTCCACTTGCTTCTTGTGTATTTCAATGGCTTCTTTGTGTAGTCTGACATGGTGGTTGTGAGAGTGGTCCCGCATTTCTGTGTTCTCAAATAATAATCTGCTGTGTCCAGGTTAGTTCCTCAGGTGCTCTGCTATGGCTGACTTCTCTGGTTGGAGTAGTCTGCCGTGCCTTCCATGTTCCTTGATTCGTGTCTGGGCAAGGCTGCTGCTGTGTTTGGTGGCCATCTGTCAGGGGTGATTTGAATGCAATATTCCTGCTTCTTGGCAGAATGGGGTTGGACTGGATGGCCCATGAGGTCTCTTCCAACTCTTTGATTCTATGATTCTATGATTCTATTTAAACACTCTGAAGAAAATAAACACTATCGTAACACAAAAGGGTGTTACTAAGTATCCTCTCCACACATATAATCCAGCCTGAGTACTAAACCATAAGGTGGCAGCATAGCCAATTGAAGAAGCCTTTTAAAAACCTCTCGGTTCGGACGTCATTCAAATATATCTATACACAGTTATATCTTTCCCTGTTTTATCAATTTCCCCCTGTGATTCTTAGTGTGAAGTTCCTTATAATAGCTGGTAGCTTGTGGGATTCACTATTTTAGGAATTCCCTGTTCCTTCTACCTGCTAAAAGAAGCTCCTTGGTGAGACATTCGTTATAGATGGGGAGTATGAATGTTGAAGGTATGTGGAAAAAACGCTGAGAATATGTGATGCTTCTCCTTTGTCTGTGTAACCAACGTAACTATCACAAAACCACTACTCGAGTCTGTGTATTTACTTCTTTCTCTGAAAGGGACTGCTGCACTCTGTCCCACCGAAAACGGATTAGAGAACATTCTGAGGGTTCAAAAAGTATTCATGATGGGCCGGGGCTCTTACCACGATCGGTGGCGGTGGCCATGGCCCCGACGGCATCGGTGGTGATGTAGTAGTTCTCACTCAGGTGTGGGAAGCGGGTCTTCATCTCCTCAATCAGCCTTTGGATGGCTTCCTCTTGCTCCCCTCCGCTCAGAGAGAGGCCCTGTGGAAACAGATCCATTCCCCATCAACATCAAGCAATATAATCATGTATTGTCGAAGGCTTTCATGGCCGGAATCACTGGGTTGTTGTAGGTTTTTTCAGGCTATATGGCCATGGTCTAGAAGCATTTTCTCCTGACATTTCACCTGCATCTATGGCAAGCATCCTCAGAGGTTGTGAGGTCTGTTGGAACTAGGAAAAAGGGTTTATATATCTGTGGAATGACCAGGGTGGGACAAAGGACTCTTGTCTGCTGGAGCTAAGTGTGAATGGGTTGTTGTAGGTTTTTTCGGGCTATATGGCCATGGTCTAGAAGCATTTTCTCCTGACATTTCGCCTGCATCTATGGCAAGCATCCTCAGAGGTTGTGAGGTCTGTTGGAACTGAGAAAAAGGGTTTATATATCAGTGGAATGACCAGGATGGGACAAAGGACTCTTGTCTGCTGGAGCTAGGTGTGAATGGGTTGTTGTAGGTTTTTTCGGGCTATATGGCCATGTTCTAGAGGCATTCTCTCCTGACATTTCGCCTGCATCTATGGCAAGCATCCTCAGAGGTAGTGAGGTCTGTTGGAAGTAGGACAATGGGTTTATATATCTGTGGAATGATCTCTCAACAAAAGATTGCTCCAGGCACTGCCAGGCAATCAAATGCTAATCAAGGTGGTCAGTTGAAACATTCCCACCTAGCTCCAGCAGACAAGAGTCCTTTGTCCCACCCTGGTCATTATTCCACAGATATATAAACCCACAGATATATAAAAGGGAGCCATGACAGAGGAGGAGGAGGAGGACGAAGAAGAAGAAAAGGGAAAGGAGGAAGAGGAGGAAGAAGAGGATAAGAAGGAGAAGAAAGAACAGGAAGAAGAGGAGGAAGAGGAAATAGAGAAGTGGAGGAGAAAGTAGAGGAAGACGAAGAAGAAGTAAAGGAAGAAGAAGATGAGCAGGAGGAGGATGAAATAGAGAAGTAAGAAGAGGAGGAAAAGGAGAAGAAGAGAAAGAATGGAAAGAAGAGGAGGAGGAGGAGGAGGAAGATGAAGAAGTAAAGGAAGAAGAGGAAGAGGAAGAGGAAGAAAAGGAGGAGAAGTAAGCAGAGGAGGAAGAAGAGGAGGAGGAGAAAATGAACAGGAAGAAAAGGAGTAAGAGGAAGAGGAGAAAGAGAAGGAGAAAAAATAAGAAGAGCAGGAAAAGGAGGAGGAGGAAGAAAAAGAAGAGGAGGAAGAAGACGAGGAGGAGGGGAAAGTAGAGGAGGAAGAAAAGGAAGAAAAAGAGAAGAAAAGAAATAACAGGAGGAAGAAGAGGAGGAGGAAGAAGAGGAAGAGAAGAAGTAGAGGAAGAAGAAGAAAAGGAGGAGGAGGAGGAAGTAGAGGAGGAAGAAGAGGAGGAAGAAGAAGAGGAGAAAGAGAAGGAGGAAAAAATAAGAAGAGCAGGAAAAGGAGGAGGGAGGAAGAAAAAGAAGACGAGGAAGAAGACAAGGAGGAAGAGAAGTAGAGGAGGAAGAAAAAGAGAAGAAAAGAAATAACAGGAAGAAGAAGAGGAGGAGGAAGATGAAGTAGAAATAAAGGAGGAGGAGGAAAAGGAAAGGGAGGAAGAAGAGGAGGAGGAGGAAGTGGAAGAAGAAGAGGAGGAGGAGGAGGAGGATGAAGGAGAAATAAAGGAGGAGGAAGAAAAGGGAAGGGAGGAAGAAGAAGAGGAGGAGGAAGTGGAAGAAGAAGAAGAGGAGGAGGAAGAAAAGGAAAGGGACGAAGAAGAGGAGGAGGAAGTGGAAGAGAAAGAAGAGGAGGAGGAGGAGGATGAAGGAGAAATAAAGGAGGAGGAAGAAAAGGAAAGGGAGGAAGAAGAAGAGGAGGAAGAAGAAAAGGAAAGGGACGAAGAAGAAGAGGAGGCGGAAGTGGAAGAGAAAGAAGAAGAGGAGGAGGATGAAGGAGAAATAAAGGAGGAAGAAGGAAAGGAAAGGGAGGAAGAAGAGCAGAAGGAAGATGGAGAAATAAAGGAGGAGGAAGAAAAGGAAAGGGAGGAAGAAGAAGAGGAGGAAGAAGTGGAAGAAGAAGAAGAGGAGGAGGAGGATGAAGGAGAAATAAAGGAGGAGGAAGAAAAGGAAAGGGGGGAAGAAGAAGAGGAGGAAGAAGTGGAAGAAGAAGAGGAGGAGGAGGAGGATGAAGGAGAAATAAAGGAGGAGGAAGAAAAGGAAAGGGAGGAAGAAGAGGAGGAGGAGGAAGTGGAAGAAGAAGAAGAGGAGGAGGAGGATGAAGGAGAAATAAAGGAGGAGGAAGAAAAGGAAAGGGGGGAAGAAGAAGAGGAGGAAGAAGTGGAAGAAGAAGAGGAGGAGGAGGAGGATGAAGGAGAAATAAAGGAGGAGGAAGAAAAGGAAAGGGGGGAAGAAGAGGAGGAGGAGGAAGTGGAAGAAGAAGAAGAGGAGGAGGAGGATGAAGGAGAAATAAAGGAGGAGGAAGAAAAGGAAAGGGGGGAAGAAGAAGAGGAGGAAGAAGTGGAAGAAGAAGAGGAGGAGGAGGAGGATGAAGGAGAAATAAAGGAGGAGGAAGAAAAGGAAAGGGGGGAAGAAGAAGAGGAGGATGAAGGAGAAATAAAGGAGGAAGAAGAAAAGGAAAGGGAGGAAGAAGAGGAGGAGAAGGAAGATGGAGAAATAAAGGAGGAGGAAGAAAAGGAAAGGGAGGAAGAAGAAGAGGAGAAGGAAGATGGAGAAATAAAGGAGGAGGAAGAAAAGGAAAGGGGGGAAGAAGAAGAGGAGGAAGAAGTGGAAGAAGAAGAAGAGGAGGAGGAGGATGAAGGAGAAATAAAGGAGGAGGAAGAAAAGGAAAGGGGGGAAGAAGAAGAGGAGGAGGAAGTGGAAGAAGAAGAAGAGGAGGAGGAGGATGAAGGAGAAATAAAGGAGGAGGAAGAAAAGGAAAGGGGGGAAGAAGAAGAGGAGGAGGAAGTGGAAGAAGAAGAAGAGGAGGAGGAGGATGAAGGAGAAATAAAGGAGGAGGAAGGAAAGGAAAGGGAGGAAGAAGAAGAGGAGGAGGAAGAAAAGGAAAGGGAGGAAGAAGAAGAGGAGGAGGAAGTGGAAGAAGAAGAAGAAGAGGAGGAGGATGAAGGAGAAATAAAGGAGGAAGAAGAAAAGGAAAGGGAGGAAGAAGAAGAGGAGAAGGAAATGGAGGAAGGAGAGGAAGAAGAGAAAGAAAAAGAAGAAAAGGAAAGGGAGGAAGAAGAAGAGGAGAAGGAAGATGGAGAAATAAAGGAGGAGGAAGAAGAAGAGGAGAAGGAAAAGGAGGAAGGAGAGGAAGAAGAGAAAGGAGAAGAAGAAAAGGAAAGGGAGGAAGAAGAAGAGAAGGAAGATGGAGAAATAAAGGAGGAGGAAGAAAAGGAAAGGGAGGAAGAAGAGGAGGATGAGGAAGAGAAGGAAGAAGAAAAGGAAAGGGAGGAAGAAGAAGAGGAGAAGGAAAAGGAGGAAGAAGAGAAAGAAAAAGAAGAAGAAGAAAAGGAAAGGGAGGAAGAAGAAGAGGAGAAGGAAGATGGAGAAATAAAGGAGGAGGAAGAAAAGGAAAGAGAGGAAGGAGAAGAGGAGAAGGAAAAGGAGGAAGGAGAGGAAGAAAAGAGAAAGAAGAAGAAGAAAAGGAAGGGGAGGGGAGGAAGAAGAGGAGGAGGCAGAGGAGGGGTCCACTCACCAGGGAGCGCAGAGGGACCCCCGGATCGGCGCCCGCCTTCCCCTTGGCTTCGCTGACCATGGCGTTGATCCTCTCCAGGCATTTGTCCAAACCAACCAGCTGTCCGTCAAGACAAAGGAAGAGAATGGGGATTAGAGACAGACAGAAAAGTACAAGAGAGGAGATTCCACCTGAACATGAGGAAGAACTTCCTGACTGTGAGAGCCGTTCAGCAGTGGAACTCTCTGCCCCGGAGGGAGTGTGGTGGAGGCTCCTTCTTTGGAAGTTTTTAACCAGAGGCTGGATGGCCATCTGTCAGGGGTGATTTGAGTGCAATTTTCCTGCTTCTTGGCAGAATGGGGTTGGACTGGATGATGACCCAGGAGGTCTCTTCAAACTCTTTGATTCTAGGATTCTATGACTGTGAGAGCCGTTCAGCAGTGGAACTCTCTGCCCCGGAGGGAGTGTGGTGGAGGCTCCTTCTTTGGAAGCTTTGAAGCAGAGGCTGGATGGCCATCTGTCAGGGGTGATTTGAATGCAATTTTCCTGCTTCTTGGCAGAAATGCAGCCTGGCACCACCTGAACTGGCATGGCTCCATGATATGGAACATAGTTTGCTAAGGTCTTGACCCGAACTACAACTCCCAGGACTCCATAGCCTTAAGCCAGGACAGGTAAACTGGGGCCCAATGGCACTCATTCTCTTCAGTGATATGAAATCATGGGATTTGTAGTTTGGGTAGACAGCAGCGCCCTTTGGCGGCGAAAGCCTTGCAAGACTACAACTCCCATCATCCCATAGCATTAATAGTAATAGTAATAGTAATAATAATAATAAGTCCCAGGGGGACTCGGGGTGGCTTACATCAGGCCACACCCAACAATACAGTAAACAATACAGTAAACACAATCCATATAAATAAAAATGTAATGTTCGTTTGTGGGATTAGCATAACTCAAAAACCACTGGACGAATGGACACCAAATTTGGACACAAGACACCTCTCAGGCCAACGAGTGACCGTCACTCATAAAAACACTGAAAAAACACAGCAGAAGAGACTTAAAAAGCCAAATATTAAAAAATACACTACAACACATGTTCAAAACCACACACACACACATATATCTGCAAACATACACATATACACAAATATACACACACACAAAGCACATATACACAGACAGCCACATCAACGTGTGGCAGGGGACGGCTAGTATAACACAAAAACACAACAGAAAATCAGAAAATAAAATACATAAGATGCAAAAACCAATATAAATAAGCGACCCAGCAGCATAAAAATCAAACATTAAAACACAAATGACCCTGTGGCAGTTAAAGTGGTTAAAAAGTGTGTCAATTCTGCACTGTAGACGCATCCGTAGTGAATATAGTTGGGATTCGTCACAATTCAGGAAGCCGCTCGCTGGTCCTGTTGCGAAATTAATTGAAATTTTGTGCTAAGAAACAAAAGAGACATGCACAAGAAGTGGAAAAAGGGAGAAATCACCAAAGAAGAATTCAAACAAATAGCCAACACCTGTAGGGAAAAGGTCCGCAAGGCTAAAGCAAAAAACGAGCTCAGACTTGCCAGGGACATTTAAAACAGTAAAAAGGGATTCTTTTCTTATGTCAGGAGAAAAAGGAAAAACAAGGAGGCGATAGGACCTTTTCGCGGAGAAGATGGGGCAATGCTGACAGACAGGGGATGATAGGGAAAAGGCAGAACTACTTTGATTCTATGATTCTATCAAATACACTGACTTATTTATTTATTTCATGTCAAAAGCACGGCATAAATAAATAAGTATAAAACTGATAAAATAAAGAGAGCAGTATCATAATTTCATATATTAGTATTACTATATCACAACATTATTATTATATACTATATAGTAATAATAATATTGTGATATAGTAATACAAATACATAAAATTACTAGCCGTCCCCTGCCACGTGTTGCTGTGGCCCAGTCTGTGTATGTGTGTTTTGTGTGTGTATATATCTGTGTTTGCATATATATATGTGGGTGTATATATGTGTGTGTACATGCGTATTGCGTATATGTGTGTATATATTTGTGTATATGTGTGTGTATATATGTGTGTTTATATGTGTACATGCATATTGTGTATATGTGTGTATATATTTGTGTATATATGTGTGTGTGTATATATGTGTGTTTATATGTGTACATGCATATTGTGTATATGTGTGTATATATTTATTTATTTATGTATATATGTGTGTGTGTATATGTGTGTGTTTATATGTGTACATCCGTATTGTGTATATGTGTGTATATATTTGTGTATATATGTATATATATTTATTTATGTATATATGTGTGTGTATATATGTGTAAGTGTATTTGTGTGTTTATATGTATACATACATATTGTGTATATGTGTATATATATTTATTTATGTATATGTGTGTGTGTGTGTGTATTTGTGTGTATATTTGTGTGTTTATATGTGTACAGGCATATTGTGTATATATTTATTTATGTATATATGTGTGTGTATATGTGTGTGTGTATATGTGTGTGTTTATATGCGTACATGCATACTGTGTATATGTGTGTATATATCTGTGTATATATCTGTGTGTATAAATGTGTGTTTATATGTATACATGCATATTGTGTATATGTGTGTATTTATTTATTTATTTATGTATATATGTGTGTATATATGTGTATGTGTATTTATTTATGTGTTTATATGTGTACATGCATATTGTGTATATGTGTGTATATATTTATTTATTTATGTATATGTGTGTGTGTATATTTGTGTGTTTATGTGTACATGCGTATTGTGTATATGTGTGTATATATTTGTGTCTATATGTGTGTATATATATGTGTGTATATATTTGTGTGTTTATATGTGTAAATGCATATTGTGTATATCTGTGTATATATTTATTTGTGTATATATGTTTGTATATATATGTGTGTGTACATTTGTGTGTTTATATGTGTACATGCATATTGTGTATATGTGTGTGCTTGTCTATATGCATATTTGTGTGTATATATGTATGTATGTGGATATGTATGTGTATATGTATATGTGTGTATTTGTGTTTGTGCATATATATACCTGTGTGTGTATGAATGTGTGCATATGTATATGAGTGTATGTATATATGATGTATTTTGGGATGGTTTAAGTCTGGTCTGCTGGGGTTTTGTGTGTGCATGTGTGTGTTTATGGTTGATGGATACTCATTGGACTGTTAGGTATGTTGTGTCCAAATTTCGTGTCAATTTGTCCAGTGGTTTTTGAGTTATGTCAATCCCACAAACGAACATTACAGTTTTATTTATATAGAAAATACTGCTCCCTCTATTTTATCAAATTTATACTAACACAATACTAATAATAATACTATATAATATAGAGTATTATTAGTAGTACTGTATTACATTACAATATATTGATTCCGGTGAGTTGGGGGCGTAAAATAGAAATCAATAATATTGATAGGGAAACGTACAAACAAAGCGCAACAGGCCAAATGCAAAACAATGCATTGCTAGGTTCTTGTGGGTTTTTTCGGGCTATAGGGCCATGTTCTAGAGGCATTCTCTCCTGACGTTTCGCCTGCATCTATGGCAAGCATCCTCAGAGGGAGTGAGGTCTGTTGGAAGTAGGAAAAATGGGTTTATATATCTGTGGAATGACCAGGGTGGGACAAAGGACTCTTGTCTGCTGGAGCTAGGTGGGAATGTTTCAGCTGATCACCTTCATTAGCATTTGAAGGCCTGCCTGAGCCTGGGAAAATCTCTTGCTGGGAGGTGTTAATCTGTGCCTGTGCATTGCTACTTGCGTTGTGCGGAAACTAGCACTCTTCAGCAGAGAAGGCTAAAGGGCTTCCAAAGCTACGGCTGCCACGACTGCATTGCATGCAACCATGGCAGGGAAGAGTGGTTCCAAAACTGTGTTAAGTCCCCAGTGCGGATGGGGAGAAAGGGAAAGCCGGACTCACCCAATGGTTGGTGCAAGGACCTTCCGCTTCGGCCAAGATGGTGCCCTTTTCGGAGAGAAGCACCACGTTGGAGTGGGTCCCTCCCCTGCAAGAAAGAACGAAAGAAAGACAGCAAAAATGAGTCCACGCAGAACCCAAAATCTTCATCATCTTGTTGTTGTTGTTGTTAGATACACAACAAGATGACTCCACAGCAAACAAGATCATTCTGGTCATATGTCGGACCCATGTGTCTCTGACTGTGTGATGTATCGGCGAATAATGCGTGCAGATCTGAGTAAGGTGGCTTTTTGCAGATGACAAGTGGTGATTTTGTCAGCGCCGATTGTTTTTAAGTGCAGGCCAAGTCTTGAGGCGCTGCACCCAGTGTGCCGACCACCCCGCAGTGTGGGGCTACCTTGCCTGGCTTGGAAATAAATAAATGATATTAAAACATATTTCTACAAAATGTGTTATGTTTGAACAAAGAACAAGCCGATTGTTTTTAAGTGCAGGCCAAGGTCTTGAGGTGCTGCACCCAGTGTGCCGACCACCCCGCAGTGTGGGGCTACCTTGCCTGGCTTGGAAATAAATGCATAATATTAAAACATGTTTCTACAAATTCATCATGTTTGAACAAAGAAAAAGCCAATTGCTTTTAAGTGCAGGCCAAGGTCTTGAGGCGCTGCACCCAGTGTGCCAATCACCATTGAGACGCCCTTGCCTGGCTTGGAAAAAAACAAATAATATTAAAACATATTTCTACAAAATGCGTTATGTCTGAACAAAGAACGAGCCGATTGCTTTTAAGTGCAGGCCAAGGTCTTGAAGCGCTGCACCCAGTGTGCCGATCACCCCGCACTGTGGGGCTACCTTGCCTGGCTTGGAAATAAATAAATAAACAAACAAATAAATAATATTATAACGTATTTCTACAACATGCATTATGTTTGAACAAAGAACAAGCCGATTGCTTTTAAGTGCAGGCCAAGGTCTTGAGGCGCTGCACCCAGTGTGCCGACCACTCTGCAGTGTGGGGCTACCTTGCCTGGCTTGGAAATAAATAAATAATATTAAAACATATTTCTACAAAATGTGTTATGTTTGAACAAACAAGCCAATTGCTTTTAAGTGCAGGCCAAGGTCTTGAGGCGCTGCACCCAGTGTGCCAATCACCATTGAGACCCTTTTTGCCTGGCTTGGAAATAAACAAATAATATTAAAACGCATTTCTACAAAATATGTATTAAAATACACAGAACAAAGATTATCAAGTATAATAAGGCGCAAGTTTTAAAATTCGTGATTAAAACCGTCTGCAAAAAGAGAGAGATTTTCAAAAAAATTTCAAAAAGTTACTTTTTTCTGCATTATGAGTCAGTTTCTGTACTATGGCCCCTGGGTAAGGGATTCCGGGAATAAGGTGTGTCTATATGGCTCGCTTAATGCACTTTAACCCCGCTTTAATTGCCAATGTGCAATGCAATGGGGTGCCTTTTTAAGAAGCTAAAGGCCTTGCAAAACTATGTCTCCCAGGATCGTGGCGGCTAAAGTGGCACAAAATCACATCCATTCCCACAGTTCCCTCGTGTCCAAGATGATGGTCCTCCAAGTGTTGAGTCTTGGTGGTGGGTCCATTGGTGGCTGTAGAGACCTATTCTTGACCAGCACGTTCTTTTGTATTGAGGACATCGGTTTGCAGGTGGAAGGCGATCCCAACAAGGGCCCTCCTCCTCCTGACATGAGTTTCCCTTTCGCCCTCCATTCGTGTCTCGTTGAATTCCACAGCACTCTTGGTCACAGCTGACCTCCAGGTCTTCCCAGTTCTCTCTCAGTGACCCTGCCACAGTTTTTAAGGTTGGGGTTGGCTTGACGCGCCTTCCTCTTGGCACGTTTCTCTCTTTCGCCCTCCATTCGTGCCTCTTGAAATTCCGCAGCACTGCTGGTCACAGCTGACCTCCAGCTGGAGCGCTCAAGGGCCAGGGCTTCCCAGTTCTCAGTGTCTATGCCACAGATTTTAAGGTTGGCTTTGAGACCATCTTTAAATCTCTTTTCCTGCCCTCCAACATTCCGTTTTCCATTCTTGAGTTGGAAGTAGAGTAACTGTGATCTTTGGGCCTTCTGACACGTGGCATTCAGTCCAGTGGAATTGATGGTGGAGGACCATTGCTTCAATGCTGGTGGTCTTTGCTTCTTCTTCCAGGACACTTGTCCTCCTGCCTTCCCAAGAGATTTGCAGGTTTCTTCGGAGGCAACACTGATGGAATCAGTCCAGGAATTGAGTGCAACATCTGTAGACAGTCCATGTTTCGTTTTTTCATTTCCACATTTCTATTATTATTGTTATTGTTCAATGTATTGTCAAAGGCTTTCATGGCCAAAATCACTGGGTTGTTGTAGGATTTTTCAGGCTATATGGCCATGTTCTAGAGGCATTCTCTCCTGACGTTTCGCCTGCATCTACGGCAAGCATCCTCAGTGGTAGTGAGGTCTGTTGGAACTAGGAAACAAACAAGGGCATCTAATCACCTCTCAACAATAGTTTGCTCCAGGCACTGTCAGGCCATTATATGCTAATCAAGGGGGTCAGTTGAAACATTTCCACCTAGCTCCAGCAGACAAGAGTCCTTTGTCCCACCCTGGTCATTCCACAGATGTATAAACCCCTTTTCCTAGTTCCAACAGACCTCACTACCTCTGAGGATGCTTGCCATAGATGCAGGCGAAATGTCAGGAGAGAATGCCTCTAGACCATGGCCATACAGCCCGAAAAAACCTACAACAACCCATTGTTATTGTTATTATGTTATTGTTGCAGTTTCATTCATACAGAAGGTTAGAAGATCATGGGAATTACTCCCAAAAAATAAGTCCATGGGATATGTGTTTGACTTTCCTTTTATTATTAGGAGGACTGTGGAGCCCTATTCTTGATCTGCATCTTCTTCCTTCCGCAGTGAGGGCATCAGTTTCCAGGTGGAAGGCGGTCCCAGTCTGGGTTGGCTTGACGCGCCTTCCTCTTGGTACGTTTCTCACTTCGCCCTCCATTTGTGCCTCTTCAAAATCTGCAGCACTGCTGGTCACAGCTGACTTCCAGCTGGAGTGCTCAAGGGCCAGGGATTCCCAGTTCTTAGTGTCTATGCCATATCATTGCTATGATACTTCACCTTGTTGATGGGAAGTTTCCCACTGGAGTGGAAATAATCTATTGGACTGAAAGCCAAAACCAAGGTTACAACAACATCTGTTATAGAACTCCAGTATGCTGATGACAACATCGTCTGTGTGCATTCAGAAGAAGACCCACAAGCCACTCTAAACACCTTCGCAGAAGCATACGAGAAGCTCGGCCTGTCATTGAACATTGAAAAAACCAAAATGCTCTTCCAGCAGTCACCAGCCAACCCCTCTCCAATGCCAGAGATACAACTTAATGGTGTCACATTAGAAAACGTTGATCATTTCCGCTCGCTTGGCAGCCACCTCTCCACCAAAGTCAACATCGACGCCGAAATACAACACCGCCTGAGCTCTGCAAGTGCAGCATTTTCCCGAATGAAGCAGAGAGTGTTTGAGAAACCAGGACATCCATAGGGAGACCAAGGGGCTTGTTGAGAAAGCAAAATCCTCCCAACCCTGCTATACGCCTGCGAAACGTGGACTGCCTACAGATGTCAACACTGAGACTGAAATACAACACCACCTGAGCTTTGCGAGTGCAGCATTCTTCCGAATGAAGCAGATAGTGTTTGAGGACCGGGCCGTTCATAGGGAGACGAAGGGGCTTGTTTATAAAGCTATTGTCTTCCCAACCCTGCTATACGCCTGCGAAACGTGGACTGTCTACAGATGTCAACACTGAGACTGAAATACAACACCACCTGAGCTCTGCGAGTGCAGCATTCTTCCGAATGAAGCAGATAGTGTTTGAGGACCGGGCCATTCATAGGGAGACGAAGGGGCTTGTTTATAAAGCTATTGTCTTCCCAACCCTGCTATACGCCTGCGAAACGTGGACTGTCTACAGATGTCAACACTGAGACTGAAATACAACACCACCTGAGCTCTGCAAGTGCAGCATTTTTCCGAACAAAGGAGAGAGTGTTTGAGAAACCAGGACATCCATAGGGAGATCAAGGGGCTTGTTGAGAAAGCAAAATCCTCCCAACCCTGCTCTATGCCTGCGAAACGTGGACTGTCTACAGATGTCAACACTGAGACTGAAATACAGCACCACCTGAGCTTTGCGAGTGCAGCATTCTTCTGAATGAAGCAGATAGTGTTTGAGGACCGGGCCATTCATAGGGAGACGAAGGGGCTTGTTTATAAAGCTATTGTCTTCCCAACCCTGCTATATGCCTGCGAAACGTGGACTGTCTACAGATGTCAACACTGAGACTGAAATACAACACCACCTGAGCTCTGCAAGTGCAGCATTTTTCTGAACAAAACAGAGAGTGTTTGAGAAACCAGGACATCCATAGGGAGACCAAGGGGCTTGTTGAGAAAGCAAAATCCTCCCAACCCTGCTCTACGCCTGCGAAACGTGGACTGTCTACAGATGTCAACACTGAGACTGAAATACAACACCACCTGAGCTCTGCAAGTGCAGCATTCGTCCGAATGAAGCAGAGAGTGTTTGAGGACCGGGACATCCGGAGGGAGACAAAGAGGCTTGTTGATAAAGCAAAATCCTCCCAACCCTGCTCTATGCCTGTGAGACGTGGACTGTCTACAGACGTCACATGCAACTCTTGGAACGATTCCATCAGCGCTGCCTCCGGAAAATCCTGCAAATCTCTTGGGAAGACAAGCGGACAAACGTCAGCGTGCTGGAAGAAGAAGCAGAGACCACCAGCATTGAAGCCATGTTCTTCTGCCATCAACTCCACTGGACCGGCCACACTGGCCACATGCCCCATCGTCTCTCCCATCCATTCTCATGTAAACAACTTTGGAGATGCCAGATTTCGGGATGAGAAACACTCAGTTCCCAAGTTCTGCTCAAAGGCGTGCTTGCTTGCTTGCTTGTTTTCTGTCTCTTTTGCAAAGGTCTCTCCAGAAAGGCCATCCCTCTCTCTCTTTGGGAAGAAAGGCCAAACTGTTCTCTCTCAAGAATGCATGGCTCCCAAATACACGGTTGCGTCAGAGGATGCAGAAAATTCCCCCAAATTAAAAATATACTGCTTTTCGGGAAGTGGCAAAAGCAAGGCTCCCCCGTGACTTGGGTGGGGACCGGCTCTTGCAAAAAGCGGGGAAGCCAAGGCACATCCGCACTGGATAACTAACGCAGTTTTGCACCGCTTTAATGAATGTGACTCCGTGCCATGGTTTTGCAAGGCTAAAAAGGTGCATCCACCCGGGAGGATTAGTTCAATTTCCCACCTGCCCTTGGCTAATATATATTTTATAGTATTGTGATTATTATTTATATGTATTATTATTATATTTATATTTTATAGTATTATGATTATGAAGTGTGGTTCATATATATCTTATAGTATTGTTATTATTATTTATATGTATTACTAATATATTATTATTTATATTTTATAGTATTATAATTATGAGGTTGTGGCTCATATATATTTTATAGTATTGCTATTAGCATTGTTTATATGTATTATTAATATATTATTATTTATATTTTATAATATTATGATTATAAGGTTGTGGCTCAAATATATTTTATAGTATTGTTATTATTATTTATATGTATTATTAATATATTATTATTTATATTTTATAGTATTATGATTATGAGGTTGTGGCTCATATATTTTATAGTATTGTTATTATTATTTATATGTATTATTAGCATATTATTATTTATATTTTATCATTTTATGATGATTATTATAATCACCAATAATAATATGTAATATTGTATATTATTATTGTTATTATTATTATTATTATTTTGAGGTTATTGTCATCATGTAGTATTATGATGATGAGATGATGATTATCAATATTATTATTATTATGTTATTATAATAAATAATAATATTTAATATTTTATAGTATTATTATTATGAGGTCATTATCATCACCAACAATAACATGTAATATTTTATATTATTATTATTATTTTGAGGTTATTGTCATCATGTGGTATTATTATGAGATGATGATTATCAATATTATTATTATATTATCATCAATAATATTTAATATTTTATAGTATTATTATTATGAGGCCATTATCATCACCAACAATAATATGTAATATTGTACATTATTATTATTATTATTATTATTTGGACTTATTATCATCATCAATATTATTATAATTACTATTTTGAAGTTATTATCACCAATAATATGTAATATTTATATTATTATTATTATTATCATGAGGTTATTATCATTATTATTATTGAGTTTATTATCATCATCATTATTATTATGAAGCTATTATCACCAATAATAATATGTAATATTTTATATTATTATTATTTTGTGGTTATTATCATCATGTAGTATTATTGTTATGAGATGATTATCATCAATAATAATAATAATAATATATTACTAGGTTATTATCGTCAATAATAATATGTAATATTTTATAGTATTATTATTATTATTATTTTGAGGTTATTATCATCATGTAATATTATTGTTATGAGATGATTACTACTATTATTATTTTGAACTTATTATCATCATATATTATTATTATTATTTTGAAGCTATCATCATCAATAATAATATTTAATATTTTATAGTATTATTATTTTATTATTTTGAGGTTATTATCATCATGTAGTATTATTGTTATGAGATGATTATAATCAATAATAATAATATATTACTAGGTTATTATCGTCAATAATAATATGTAATATTTTATAGTATTATTATTATTATTTTGAGGTTATTATCATGTAATATTATTGTTATGAGATGATTATTTTCATCAATAATATATTATTATTATTATTATTATGAGGTTATTATCATCAATTATAATATTTAATATTTTGTAGTATTTTATTTTACATTAATACTATTATTATTTTGAACTTATTATCATCATATATTATTATTATTTTGAAGCTATCATCATCAATAATAATATTTAATATTTTATAGTATTATTATTATTATTTTGAGGTTATTATCATCATGTAATATTATTGTTATGAGATTATTATTTTCATCAATAATATATTATTATTATTATTATTATTATTATTATGAGGTTATTATCATCAATTATAATATTTAATATTTTGTAGTATTTTATTTTACATTAATACTATTATTATTTTGAACTTATTATCATCATATATTATTATTATTTTGAAGCTATCATCATCAATAATAATATTTAATATTTTATAGTATTATTATTATTATTTTGAGGTTATTATCATCATGTAATATTATTGTTATGAGGTTATTATTTTCATCAATAATATATTATTATTATTATTATGAGGTTATTATCATCAATTATAATATTTAATATTTTATAGTATTATTATTATTGTGAAGTTATTATCATCATCAATAATAACAATAATTATATAATATTTTACATTCCCATTATTGCAATTTTGAGGTTATTCTACTCATCATCCTAACAAACCACAATGTTTTTGCAGTTCAATAAACTTTCCCCATGTTTTTAATGAGAGACCCAATTAGGAAACCCAGCATCACACTGTTTGCAGAGTGCAATCAAGGCAGAGAATAATGCACGTTGCCTTTGGATAGGCATTTTGTAGAAATAGGCTGTAAGCATGTGCATTTGGTAGAATTATGGTGCATTTCCGGCTGCATTGCATTGCCTTGCCTTGCCTTGCCTTGCCTGGGACTCACCCTTCAACGCCTCCAAAGAGCGACGCCATGCCTGCACAGGGAGTGGGCGGAGCTTGCCCGGGACTTCCGCGTACAAGCCACGCCCTCCTTTTGGGTCACGCCCCCTTGTGGGCGTGGCTTAAGCCTGCAAGAAGAATAGGAGGAAAGGAATTGCATCCTCAAAGTTGCTTATTATTATTACTACTACTACTATCATATTATTATTATTATTATTTATTCTCCATTAGGAGACTAAAAGAGGCTTATTATTATTATTGTATATTAGTAATAATAATAATATTAATAATAATGTTTTAATAATTATTTATATCCCAATTTTTTTCTCCATTAGGAGACTAAAAGAGGCTTATTATTATAATTGTATATTACTATCATATTATTATTATTAATAATATTTTAATTATGACTTATTCTCCATTAGGAAACTTATTTATTTATTTGTCGTGTCAGAGCAATCAGTCCAATTATATTACATTTGTAACACAAACAAAGCAAACAAACAGACAAATACAAAATTTGTGAGTTCGATAGTGGATTAAATGTCTTTTGACCAGTCTCTGGCCCCTTGGAGTGCCTCTGGTGTTGCCACAAGAAGGTCCTCCCTTGTGCATCATGTGGCAGGGCTCAGGTTGCATTGCAGCAGGTGGTCAGTGGTTTGCTCCTCTCCGCACTCGCATGTCGTGGACTCCACGTTGGGGCCCCATTTCTGAAGGTTGGCTCTGCATCTCGTGGTGCCAAAGCGCAGTCTGTTCAGCACCTTCCAAGTCGCCCTGTCTTCTGTGTGCCCAGGGGGGAGTCCCTTATTTGGTATCAGTTCTGGGTTTGAGCCTGCCACTTTTGGACTCTCGCTTGCTGAGGTGTTCCAGCGAGTGACTCTGTAGATCTTAGAAAACTATGTCTGGATTTAAGTCGTGGATGTGCTGGCTGATACCCAAACAAGGGATGAGCTGGAGATGTCTCTGCCTTGGTCCTTTCACTGTTGGCTGCTACTTCCCGGCGGATGTCAGGTGGTGCAATGCCGGCTAAGCAGTGTAATTTCTCCATTGGTGTAGGGCGCAGACACCCCGTGATAATGCAGCATGTCTCATTAAGAGCCACATCCACTGTTTTAGCGTGGTGAGATGTGTTCCACACCGGGCATGCGTACTCAGCAGCAGAGTAGCATAGCACAAGGGCAGATGTCTTCACTGTGTCTGGTTGTGATCCCCAGGTTGTGCCAGTCAGCTTTCGTATGATATTGTTTCTAGTACACACTTTTTGCTTGATGTTCAGGCAGTGCTTCTTGTAGGTCAGAGCACGGTCCAGAGTGACTCCTCCCAGGTACGTGGGTGTGCTGCAATGCTCCCGTGGGATTCCTTCCTTCCCAGGTAATCATCCTCAGAGCTCGGGATGCTTGCCTATTCTTAAGGTGAAAGGCACATGTCTGTGTTTTAGATGGATTAGGGATCAGTTGGTTTTCCCTGTAATAGGCAGTAAGAGCACCTAGAGCTTCGGAGAGCTTCTGTTCAACCACCTCAAAGTTCCCTGCTTGAGTGGTGATGGCACGATCATCAGCATAGATGAAGCTCTCTGTCCCTTCTGGCAGTGGCTGGTCATTTGTGTAGATGTGGAACATGGATGGAGCAAGCACGCTCCCCTGAGTCAGGCCGTTCTTCTGTTTCCGCCATCTGCTTCTTTGATCCTGGAACTCAACAAAGAAGCTCCTGTTTTGTAGCAGGTTTCCTATGAGGCAGGTGAGGTGGTCGTCCTTTGTGATATTATATATATAATATATGATTAGGGATCAGCTGTTTTTCCCTGTAATAGGCAGTAAGAGCACCTAGAGCTTCGGAGAGCTTCTGTTCAACCATCTCAAAGCTCCCTGCTTGAGCGGTGATGGCACTATCATCAGCATAGATGAAGCTCTCTGTCCCTTCTGGCAGTGGCTGGTCATTTGTGTAGATGTTGAACATGGATGGAGCAAGCACGCTCCCCTGAAGCAGGCCGTTCTTCTGTTTCCGCCATCTGCTTCTCTGGCCCTGGAACTCAACCAAAAAGCTCCTGTTTTGTAGCAGGTTTCCTATGAGGCGGGTGAGGTGGTCGTCCTTTGTGATATTATATATATGATATATGATATGGGATCAGCTGCTTTTCCCTGTAAATAGGCAGTAAGAGCACCTAGAGCTTCGGAGAGCTTCTGTTCAACCATCTCAAAGCTCCCTGCTTGAGCGGTGATGGCACGATCATCAGCATAGATGAAGCTCTCTGTCCCTTCTGGCAGTGGCTGGTCATTTGTGTAGATGTTGAACATGGATGGAGCAAGCATGCTCCCCTGATTCAGGCCGTTCTTCTGTTTCCGCCATCTGCTTCTCTGGCCCTGGAACTCAACCAAAAAGCTCCTGTTCTGTAGCAGGTTTCCTATGAGGCGGGTGAGGTGGTAGTCTCAACCCATCTCAAAGCTCCCTGCTTGAGCGGTGATGGCGCAATCATCAGCATAGATGAACCTCTCTGTCCCTTCTGGCAGTGGCTGGTCATTTGTGTCGATGTTGAACATGGATGGAGCAAGCACGCTCCCCTGAGGCAGGCCGTTCTTCTGTTTCCGCCATCTGCTTCTCTGGCCCTGGAACTCAACAAAAATGCTCCTGTTTTGTAGCAGGTTTCCTATGAGGCGGGTGAGGTGGTCGTCCTTTGTGATATTATATATATGATATATGATATGGGATCAGCTGGTTTTCCCTGCAATAGGCAATAAGAGCACCTAGAGCTTTGGAGAGCTTCTGTTCAACCATCTCAAAGCTCCCTGCTTGAGCGGTGATGGCACGATCATCAGCATAGATGAAGCTCTCTGTCCCTTCTGGCAGTGGCTGGTCATTTGTGTCGATGTTGAACATGGATGGAGCAAGCACGCTCCCCGGAGGCAGGCCGTCCTTCTGTTTCCGCCATCTGCTTCTCTGGCCCTGGAACTCAACAAAGAAGCTCCTGTTTGGTAGCTGATTTCCTTGAGTGGTGATGGCACGATCATCAGCATAGATGAAGCTCTCTGTCCCTTCTGGCAGCGGCTGGTCATTTGTGTAGATGTTGAACATGGATGGAGCAAGCACGCTCCCCGGAGGCAGGCCGTTCTTCTGTTTCCGCCATCGGCTTCTCTGGCCCTGGAACTCAACAAAGAAGCTCCTGTTCAGTAGCTGATTTCCTTGAGCGGTGATGGCACGATCATCAGCATAGATGAAGCTCTCTGTCCCTTCTGGCAGTGGCTGGTCATTTGTGTAGATGTTGAACATGGAAGGAGCAAGCACGCTCCCCTGAGGCAGGCCGTTCTTCTGTTTCCGCCATCTGCTTCTCTGGCCCTGGAACTCAACAAAGAAGCTCCTGTTTTGTAGCAGGTTTCCTATGAGGCGGGTGAGGTGGTCGGCCTTTGGGATACTATACATTTTTCTCAGGAGGAGGCGGCGGTGGTTCACAGTCTCATAGGCTGCTGACAGGTCTATGAAGACGACTCCTGTGATCTGCTGCCTTTCAAAGCCATCTTCTATGTGCTGAGTCAGGTTCAGCACTTGCGATGTGCAGCTTCTGCCTTTCCTGAAGCCAGCTTGGACTGTGGTAGAGATACACTGAACATGACTGCCATGGCAAGGGATGTCCAGCAGGGGGAGATCCAGGGTCAGGTTTGCAGCCTAGGAAGCCAAACAAAGGGTGTTCTCAAAAGCTTTCATGGCTGGAATCACTGGGTTGCTGTGAGTTTTCCGGGCTGTCTGGCAGGTTGTGAGGTCTGTTGGAAACTAGGCAAGTGTGGAATAATGTCCAGGATGGGAGAAAAAACTCTTGTCTGTTGGAGGCAAATGTGAATGTTCCCATTGGTCACCTTGATTAGCATTGGATAGCCTTGCAGCTTCAAGGCTTGGCTGCTTTTTGCCTGGGGGAATCCTTTGTTGGGAGGTGGTTAGCTGGCCCTGATTGTTTCTTGTCTGGAATTCCCCTGGTTTTGAGTGATGTTCTTTATTTACTGTCCTGATTTCAGACCTCGCAACCTCTGCCAATGCATATTATTATTATATTCTTTATTTTAAAATTGTTATATTATTACATTATATTACATTATTCTATCAATATATTTTCTATTATATTATACTATTATATTATTATATTACTATTTTATAATATATTATTATATTCTTCTATGTTATTATTATTCTATTATTGTTATATCCTATTATTATATTCTATTATTCTATTAATATATTTTCTATTCTTATATTCTTATTATATTCTTTCTTAGGTTATTATTTTATATTATATTATAATACTATTCTATTATTGTTATATCCTATTATTATATTCTACTATTCTATTAATATATTTTCTATTATTATATTACATTATTGTATGTTTTATTATATTATTATTATATTATTATTCTATTCTATTATCTCCTATTAATATATTCTACTATTCTATTAATATATTTTCTATTAATATATTTTATTGTTATTCTATTCTTTATTATATTACTATTTTATATTATATTATTCTATTATTCTTCTATTATTCTATTCTATTATTATTCTATTCTATTATATTTTACTATTCTGTTAATATATTTTCTATTATTATATTACATTATTATTATATTCTTTATTACCATTTTATATTGTATTATTATATTATTATTTTATTCTATTATTTGATTATTGTTATATCCTATTATTATAATCTACTTTTATATTAATGTATTTTATTATTATATTATTTTATATTACTATTTTATATTATATTATATTATATTATTATTCTATTCTATTATTATTCTATTAATGTTATATCTTATTATTATAATCTACTATTATATTAATGTATTTTATTATTATATTATTTTATATTACTATTTTATATTATATTATATTATATTATTATTCTATTCTATTATTCTATTAATGTTATATCTTATTATTATATTCTACTATTCTATTAATATATTTTCTATTATTATATTATATTAATTATTATATTACTATATTATATTATATTATTCCGCTATTCTATTATTATTCTATTATTGCTATATCCTATTATATTCTATTATTCTATTAATATTATATTATTATATTATTATATTAATTATTATATTACTATATTATTATATTCTACTATTCCATTAATATATTTTCTATTATTATATTATATTATTATATTAATTATTATATTACTATATTATATTATTATATTTTACTATTCTATTAATATATTTTCTATTATATTATACTATTATATTATTATATTACTATTTTATATTATATTATTATTCTATGCTATTATTATTCTATTGTTGCTATATCCTATTATTACATTCTATTATTCTATGAATATATTTTCTATTATTATATTAATTATTATACTACTATTTTATATTATTATATCCTTCTATTCCATTATATTCTATTATTGTTATATCCTATTAATTATTATATTCTACTATATTCTATAATTATTACATTATTTATTATATTACTATTTTCTATTCTATTATTATATTATTCTATTCTATTATTCTATTATTACTATATCCTATTATTATATTATTCTATTAATATATTTTCTATTCTATTATTATATTAATTTTTATATTCCTATCCTGTTATTATATTCTACTATTCTATTAATGTATTTTCTATTATTATATTACATTATTATTATATTCTTTATTATATTACTATTTATATTATATTATTATATTCTTCTATCCTATTATTACATTCTATTATTCTATGAATATATTTTCTATTATTATATTAATTATTATACTACTATTTTATATTGTTATATCCTATTCTATTATATTCTATTATTGTTATATCCTATTCTATTATTATTTATTTATTTATTTGCTTTATTTCTATACCGCATTTTTCAGCCCAAACAGGCGACTCAATGCGGTTTACAAGGTACAAATGATCATAACAGTGTCAGTGCAATTAAAAACACAACAAATGTAACAACAGGATCAACAACACCGATCCACAACAATTAACAAACAACATGAAACAAACATAGCGCCTCAATGAAATCAGATCCGAACTCATAATCCTTGTGTCAATTCCTATGTTCCATTATATTATATATAATATAATATTAATAATATTAATATTAATATTAATAATATAATATTAATAATATTAATATTATATTCTACTATATTCTATTTTTATTATATTATTTATTATATTACTATTTTTATATTCTGTTCTATTCTATTTTATATTATATTGTATATTATATATTTTATTATATTTTATATTTTATTATATTTTATATTATGTTATATTATATTATGTTATAGTATATTATATTATGTTATATTTTATTATATTTTATATTTTATATTATATTATTTTATTTTATATTATATTTTATATTATATTATATTATGTTATATTTTATTATATTTTATATTTTATTTTATATTTTATTATATTATATTATTTTATATTATATTTTATATTATATTATATTATGTTATATTTTATTATATTATATTATATTATTTTATATTATATTTTATATTATATTATATTATGTTATATTTTATTTTATTATATTATTTTATATTATATTTTATATTATATTATATTATGTTATATTTTATTATATTATTTTTTTATATTATATTTTATATTATATTATGTTATATTATATTATATTATATTATATTATATTATATTATATTATATTATATTATATTATATTATATTATATTATATTATATTATATTATATTATATTATATTATATTATATTATATTATATTATATTATATTATAGTGTATTCTTCTTCTCTGAAGGCAGAGTCCCAGCAGGAAGAGAGAGAGAGAGGAAGGGCGGAAGATTGCCCTCTCGCCTTCGGGCGCCATCTTGAGTCCGGGCGGAAGTTCGGCGAGAGCGGAAGCGGCGCTCACTTCCTGAAAGGGCGGGGCCACTTCCGGGGGAGGGAAGGAGAGCTCTTCAATGGCGGCGGAGAGGAGGAGGAGGTAACACAGAGTCACACAGGCTTCTCTCTCTATATATATTTCCCTATTTAGGATATAATAACAATAATAAAACAGCTTTATAATGGCCATAAAGGTGATCATCAATGAATTAAAATACTAAAATAAAGTAATAAGTAACAAAGAATAATAATATTATAATAAATAACATCAAGCAGTACTTACTTACTTAGGCGATCCCTCGTTGGACGAGTAAGATGGTCTTCCATCATGGGTTTCCCTGTGGGTCCGCATGTGGCTGTGGAGCCCTATTCTTGCTCTGCATCTTCTTCCGCAGTGAGGGGGGCATTGGTTTCCAGGTGGAAGGCGGTCCCGGTCGGGGTTGGCTTGACGCGCCTTCCTCCTGGCACGTTTCTCTCTTTCACCCTCCACTCGTGCCTCCTCGAATTCTGCAGCACTGCTGGTCACAGCTGACCTCCAGCTGGAGCGCTCAAGGGCCAGGGCTTCCCAGTTCTCGGTGTCTATGCCAGAGTTTTTAAGGTTGGCTTTCAGCCCATCTTTGAATCTCTTTTCCTGCCCACCAACGTTCCGTTTTCCGTTCTTAAGTTCGGAGTAGAGCAACTGCTTTGGGAGACGGTGGTCAGGCATCCGGACAACGTGGCCGGCCCAGCGGAGTTGATGTTGGAGGACCATCGCTTCAATGCTGGTGGTCTTTGCTTCCTCCAGCACGCTGACGTTTGTCCGCTTGTCTTCCCAGGAGATTTGCAGGATTTTCCGGAGGCAGCGCTGATGGAATCGTTCCAGGAGTTGCATATGACGTCTGTAGACTGTCCACGTCTCACAGGCATATAGCAGGGTTGGGAGGACAATGGCTTTATAGACAAGCACCTTGGTCTCCCTACGGATGTCCCGGTCCTCAAACACTCTTAGCTTCATTCTGGAAAATGCTGCACTTGCAGAGCTCAGGCGGTGTTGTATTTCGGCGTCGATGTTGACTTTGGTGGAGAGGTGGCTGCCAAGGTAGCGGAAATGGTCCACATTTTCTAATGTTACACCATTAAGCTGTATTACTGGCATTGGAGAGGGATTGGCTTGTGACTGCTGGAACAGCACCTTGGTTTTCTCGATGTTCAGTGACAGGCCGAGCTTCTCATATGCTTCTGCGAAGGTGTTTAGAGTGGCTTGTAGATCTTCTTCTGAATGCGCACAGACGACATTGTCATCAGCATACTGGAGTTCTATAACAGATGTTGTTGTAACCTTGGTTTTGGCTTTCAGTCTGCTGAGGTTGAATAGCTTGCCGTCTGTCCGATAGATTATTTCCACTCCGGTGGGAAGCTTCCCATCAACAAGGTGAAGTATCATAGCGATGAAGATGGAGAATAGAGTTGGGGCAATAACACATCCCTGTTTGACACCGGATTCCACCTTAAATGGGTCACTTTGGGAGCCACTGCTGTCCAAAACTGTTGCCATCATGTCATCATGGAGGAGCCGCAGGATGTTCACAAATTTGTTAGGGCACCCGATTTTGTGGAGGATGGTCCAGAGAGCGCTGCGATTCACTGTGTCAAATGCCTTTGCAAGGTCGATGAATGCCATGTACAGGGGTTGGTTTTGTTCCCTGCATTTTTCTTGGAGTTGTCGTGCAGTGAAGATCATGTCCACGGTTCCTCTGGAGGGGCGGAAGCCGTTCTGGGATTCTGGGAGGGTGTCTTCTGAGAGGGGTAGAAGGCGGTTTGCAAGGATTCTTGCGAGGATTTTCCCAGCGGAGGTTAGAAGGGAGATACCTCGATAGTTTCCGCAGTCTGTTCTTTCCCCTTTTTTGAAGAGGGTGATGATGGTGGCGTCCTTGAAATCTGCTGGGATTTTCTCGGTCACCCACACTTTTTCTATGAGCTGGTGGAGTTGCTGTGTTAGCTCAGGTCCTCCCTCTTTAAAGATTTCAGCAGGGATCCCATCTGGTCCACTGGCTTTGTTATTCTTCTGTTGGCTGATGGCATTGCTGACTTCTTCCAAACTAGGCAGTGCTGCAAGCTCATCCCTGGTTTGTTGTTGTGGGATTTGTGAGAGGACCTCGTCGGCCACATTGGAGCTGCGGTTCAGGAGGCTTTGGTAGTGTTCTTTCCAACGTAGTGCAATTGAGTTTTGGTCCTTCAGGAGTTTGGTTCCATCTGATGAGCGTAGAGGCTGTATGCCATGGTTTCTTGGTCCATAGATGACCTTTGTGGCTTTGAAGAATCCCTGAGCATTATGGGTATCTGCCAGGTGTTGGATTTCTTCGGCCTTCTTTGTCCACCAGATGTTCTTGAGTTCTCTTGTCCTTCTTTGGACCTCAGCTTTTGCACTAGCATAGATCTTTTTCTTAGCAGCACAGTTGATGTCTCTCTGCCATGCTTGGAAGGCTTTCCTTTTCTTGTCAATTAGCTGTTGGATCTCGATGTCATTTTCATCAAACCAGTCTTGATGTTTCTTGGCTTGGTATCCAATAGTTTCTTCGCAGGCTTGGATGATGGAGGTCTTCAGTTTGTTCCAATGTTCCTCAACATTTTCGGGGTGTTCTGTGGGTAGATGGTCCTTGAGTGCTGTTTGGAGATGGGCTCGTCTGGAGGGCTCCTGAAGGGCTTGAGTGTTCATTTTGCGCCTTGTCTTCCTTCCTTGGAGTCTGCGCTTGGGGGCGATCTTGATAGCCATCGAGGATCGAATTAGCCTGTGGTCAGTCCAGCAGTCGTCAGCACCTATCATGGCTCTTGTGAGGAGCACGTCACGGCGGTCTCTGGCGCGTGTGATTACATAGTCTAAGAGGTGCCAATGCTTTGACCGGGGGTGCTTCCATGATGTCTTGAACTTGTTTTTCTGGCGGAAGAGCGTGTTGGTGATGACAAGGTTGTGTTCCGCACATTTGGTGAGAAGCAGGATGCCATTCGGGTTGCTGTTTCCAACCCCGTCTTTTCCTATGGTCCCTGGCCACAGGTCGAAGTCTCGCCCGACTCTTGCATTGAAGTCCCCCAGGAGGATGATTTTGTCCTCCTTAGGTATCCCCGATAGGACGGTGTCCAGCTGACAGTAGAATTTCTCCTTGATGTCTTCGTCAGCATCTAGTGTTGGTGCATAGGCACTTATGATGGTTGCCCGTTGGTTTTTGGCAAGATTGATTCGGAGGGTTGAGAGACGTTCGTTGATGCCAGTGGGTGCTTCGGACAGATGTTTCACCAGGTCATTTCTGATGGCAAAGCCGACTCCGTGCATTCTTTGGTCTTCTTCAGGCAGTCCCTTCCAGAAGAAGGTGTAGCCTCCTTTTTCTTCCTTCAGCTGTCCCTCTCCTGCTCTCCGGGTCTCCTGAAGGGCTGCTATGTCGATGTTGAAGCGTCCCAGCTCCCTTGCAATGATGGCAGTTCTGCGTTCGGGGCGTTCACTGCCACTGTTGTCCATCAGAGTCCGTACGTTCCACGTACCGAAGTTCATTTTTCTTTTTTGGCCGCAGGGTGGTGACCCCACTGGACGCGGCAGTCCAGTCAGGGATGAGTGAGGCAGACTATGTTTAGGGCACCTTTTCTAGCCCCCTCCCCATGTGGGGTGAGCAGAGTGGGTCCTCAATAGGGCTGCTCAGTCGTGGATACAGCTGCCGAACTACTCAACTGCCTCGGACCTTGAGGTAGAACGACTGAGTCCGTACCCACCGCCCATGTGCCAGTCTGTGACTAGGGGCTTCCAGATTTCACAGTCCTGCCCCCGTCGCCACTCGCTGATCGCCATGGGACTTTGGTTGGTTGGTTTTTATTTTCTTTGGAAGACGCCTGTGCGTGGATTTTTTTAATGTGTGGAGGTCAGTGCACAACTGATCAACACACAGACTTCACAGAGTGAGGTTCCACTGGTGATGTAGTTTAACACAATGACCGTGGCTTCTCAGTCTGTTGCAGCCTTCTTCCGCCTTCGCAGCCGTTGTAACATGTGCCATGTTATCCTCCGCCTGCTCCGCCGTTGAGGTCTTTGGGTCTTCGGACTCTGCTTGGTCTGGAACCTCCCCCGCAGCCACTCCTGGGAGTGCACGACTCCAGTTGTTGTGCCTACAGGTTCATCGGAACACGCAAGCCCCCTCACCACGACAAGGTGACAGTCCATCGAGGGACTCAAGCAGTAATACTATAATGACATAATAATATAGCACTAATGACATATAATAATAATATAACAATTACATAATAATATTATATAATAATATAACAACAATATGACAATAATAAGATAAAATAATGACATAAAATAATATAAAATGGCATAAAATAATAAATAACATAATATAACAATAATATGACAATAATAAGATAAAATAATAATAAAATAGCTTTATAATTGCCATAAAGGTAGTCATAAATGACATAAAATAATAAAGTAATAAGTAACAAAGAGTAATAATATTATAATAAATAACATCAAGCAGTAATACTACAATGACATAATAATATAGCAGTAATGACATATAATAATATTTTTTATTTATTTTAATTTATTTGTCGTGTCAGGAGCAACATAATATAGCAATAATGACATAAAATAATAATATAACAATGACATAAAATATTAATATATAATATAACAGCAATATGACAATAAAAACATAAAATAATAATAAAAACAATAATAAAACAGCTTTATAATTGCCATAAATGTAGTCATAAATGGCATAAATAATAAAATAAAGTAATAAGTAATAAATAGTAATAATATTATAATAAAATCAAACAGTAATACTACAATGACATAATATAGCAATAATGACATAATAATAATAAAGTAATAAGTAATAAATAGTAATAATATTATAATAAAATCAAACAATAATACTACAATGACATAATAATGTAGCAATAATGACATAATAATAATATAACAATGACATAAAATAATAATAATATATAATAATATATACATTATGACAATAATAACATAAAATAATAATAAAAACAATAAGACAGCTTTATAATGGCCATAAAGGTAATCATAAATGACATAAAATAATAGAATAAAGTAATAAGTAACATATAGTAATAATAAGCCGCCCCGAGTCCCCTTGGGGAGATGGTGGCGGAGTATAAATAAAGTATTATTATTATTATTATTATTATTATATTTTAATAAATAACATAAAACAATGTTATAATGATGACATAAAATAATAATAATTTTGCAATAATGACATAAAATAATAATAATATAACAATGACATAAAATAATATGTAGTTATTGATTGTAATTGCTGCTTTAATGTTTTACTGTAATATGTATTACGATGTTTTATTGATTGTCTGTGATATTATGGTTGGAAACTGGTCTGAGTCCCTCAAGAGGGGTGAGAAGGCCGGGATACAAAACATCTAAATAAATAAATAAATAATAACATAATTAACAATTTAATAATAATATGACAATAATATCCTAAAATAATAAATGTTGCAAAATAACAAAATAATAATATAACAATATATATTGGCCACAGTGGTCCACGCTCTGGTTATATCCTGTATAGACTACTGCAACTCGTTCTACTTGGGGTTTCCTTGAAGGCTGTTCAGAAGCTTCAAGTTGTCCCAATGGGCAGCAGCCAGATTTCTCACTGGGACGGCGTACAGGGAGCATACAACTCCCATGTTGCACCAGCTCCGCTGGCTGCCAATCTGCTACTGGGCACAAAGCCCTAAAGCAGTGGTTCTCACCCTTCCGAATGCCGCGGCCCCTTATTACAGTTCCTCATGTGGTGGTGACCCTCAACCATCACATTATTTTCGTTGCTACTTTATAATTGTAACTTTGCTCCTGTTATGGATTGTCATGCAAATATCTGATATGCAGGATGGATTTTCATTCACTAGATCAGTTTTGGCACAAATACCCCATATGCCCAAATTTGAATACTGGTGGGGTTGGGGGCTAATTGATTTTTGTCATTTGGGAGTTGTAGTTGCTGGGATGTATAGTTCACCTACAATCAAAGAGCATTCTGAACTCACACCAATGATGGAATTGAACTAAACTTGGCACATAGAACTCCCATGACCAACAGAGAATACTGGAAAGGTTTGGTGGGCATTGACCTTGAGTTTGGGAGTTGTAGTTCACCTACATCCAGTGGACTCAAACAATGATAAATCTGGACCAAACTTGGCACGGATACTCAATATGCCCAAATGGAACACGGGTGGAATTTGGGGAAAACAGATTCATTAAGTAGTCAGCCATCTTGAATATTGGTAGAATTAAGAATACATTGATTGGATGGCCATCTTGGATACTGAGATAGGGATTCATTAAGTAGTCAGCCATCTTGAATATTAGTAGAATGAACTATATATTGAGAGGGCAACCATCTTGGATAATGGGAGATGGAGGGGTATTCAGATGTCAACCATCTTGGATACTGAGATAGGGATTCATTATGTAGTTGGATATGTTTAGGAAAGAGAATGAAATTGGGTTTGCTAAAAGGGAATTGGAGTTGGAGAATAATTTGGGAAAAGGAAACAAAGGACTGATTTCCAGATTAGGCAAATACGAGGGTTGAATGAAAAGTAATGCCTCCACCTTCGTAACTCCTCAACAGATGGCAGTACTGGTATGCACCAGGTACTAGTTTGACGTAAAGCTATTGGGGTGAAACTTGCTACAATAGCAAAGAGTGGTGAATGTGTTCTACAACTGTAGCAAGTTTCACCCCAATAGCTTTAAAAATGAGGGAGATAGGAGTCCCTGATGTCTCCCATGTGCAAACGTGGTTTGGGAAGCGAGTAGCCCACAACTGACCATTATAGTTATTGATTGTAATTGCTGTTTTAATGTTTTACTGTAATATGTATTATGATGTTTTATTGATTGTATGTGACTACAAAACCCTATACGGTTCCGGCCCAGTGTATCTGTCCGAACAGATCTCCCTTTACGTCCCACCCTGGAGTCTAAGATCTTCCGGGGAGGCCCTGCTCTCGACCCCGCCTCTATCACAAGTGAGGTTGGCGGGGACGAGGAGCAGGGCCTTCTCAGTGGTGGCCCCTCACCTGTGGAATTCACTCCCTGAGAAAATTAGATTTGCAACATTGCTCCTTTCCTTCAGGAAAAAACTGAAAACATGGATTTGGGACCAGGCATTTGGACAATCGGGCAGATGAAGAAAGAACTTTGACGATGATTAGGAAATGATTAATGGATTAGAACTATGGAACTCTGAAAGACGGAACGCTGAGCACGAGAATAGTTTTTATATGATTTTTGTATGATGTTTTATGTACTAGTTCTGGATTGTTTTTATTGTGATAACTGTTTTTAACTTTGGTTTTGTATATTTTGTGTAAAGTGTATAGGCATCGAATTGTGCCTCTTTTGTAAGCCGCCCTGAGTCCTCCCTCGGGGGTTGAGAAGGGCGGGGTAAAAGTACCTGTAATAAATAAATACATAATAAATAAATTATGGTTGGAAACAGGTCTGAGTCCCTCGAGAGAGGTGAGAAGGCCGGTAGACAAAACTTTTAAATAAATAAATAAATAAATATTGGTCAAATGAAGGATACCTTGGGAGGGCAGCCATCTTCAATACTGAGAGAGGAAGAGATACATTAATAAGTCAGCCATCTTGGATATTGCTCGAATGAAGAAGACATGAGTAAGTTGGTCATCTTGGATATTGGTAGATTGAAGGCTATATGGAGATGGCGGATATCTTGGATTTTGGGAGAGAGATTCATTACGAAGTTAGCCATCATGGATAGTGGGAGAGGGATACATTAATATCAGCCATGTTAAATATAGGTAGAACAAAGGATACATTGAGAAATCTGTTATTTTGGTTCGTGCGAAGTCTGCACGCACCAGTTGTACAATTGTACCAACCCACCCGCTGTCACCAATTGCACAGACTGTTCTTAAATTCTTCCACCGTTTATACAGGTGTGGATGATTATGGATGTAATTAATCTCAAGCCTTAATTGTTGATAAGAATTTGTTATAGGGGAGGCCAATTATTACTTGTAAATTAAGGTAACTGCCACCAACGTGAGGTTTTGCCGAAGTGATCTGGCTCCCCAGACGCAGATTAATGGAGATGAGACGGTCCTCAACAAAAGTTAATAAGTTTATTTTGTACAAAGCGTATGGTTGCAGGCTGTTAAATAACTTTGAATAACTTATAGAACTTCGAATGTAACTTGGTTTGCAATACAGTTCACTCTTCTAGATGACACAACTTGTGATTGACTTTTACTGAGGTGAAGCATTTGATCAAATCCCAGATCTCTAGTACTTCCCTGACTAGTGATCTAAACGAGCTTCCTTTAGTCCTCTCTGACTAAAGAAACTATTTAGGTTTCTCCCTTCAGCCTTCCTAGACTGAAGAAACCTCCGGCTATTCACACACACTGCTTCTCCACTCTCCACTCTCAACTGCTAACTCCGACTTTCAACTCTAAACTCCAACTGCCAACTGCCTTCTTTTCAAAGACGCAGATAACATTTTCTTGCTTGGCTCCGCCCACTTCTCACTCTCCTGCCTGGTCTCCTTGGCAACGCCACTGTGGATACAACCAGTTAACTCTAGTTTCAGCTACTGTTACCAACACAAACATATTCTAACAGTTGAACATATACATAGTATCAATGACTTCTGCACAGTTAGAATGAAAGATGCATCTTGGATAAAGGGAGATGGAGCGGTATTCAGATGTTTATCATCTTCGAAACTGAAGGTGATACATCAAGAAGTCTGCTATCTTGGATATTGAGAGAATGAAGATATATGGAAAGGGTGGCCATCTTGAATGTTGGGAGAGAAAGGGATCGATTAATAAGTCTGGTTTTCTTCTCCTTTGTCTGGCAGGTAACCTCTGTAAGGGATTTGTCCTAGAGATGCCTTAGGACTGAAATGAAGGCTCACTGCACTGGCAAGAACAAGGAATAAGTAAGAGAAAAACCTATTTCAAGCGACATCTTGGTAGGAAAGGGAGGCTTGTGCTGTTAAAAGAAAGGTTTGGGAAAAACACCAGAAGGCTACAGAAATACAAAGATTGAGGAGAGGAAATCCTGTGCTGTTTGCAAGTTCATATCTGTGAATTTCTGGAATAAAATTTAATCGTAAATTTAAAACAATGGAAAATCTTCATGCCGGTTTCACATCACATACGAGGGAAAAGCTACACAAGTGTATGGACTGTGGGAAATGTTTCATGGAGAAAAGAGGTCTTACTAAACATCAACAAACTCACACAGGAAAAAAGCCATATACATGTACAGAATGTGGAAAGAGCTTCAGTCAGAGTGGACATCTGCGTTCCCATCAAAGGACCCACACAGGGGAGAAACCACACCAATGCATAGAATGTGGCAAGAGCTTTAGCCAGAGTGGACAACTGCGTACCCATCAAAGGACCCACACAGGGGAGAAGCCACATCAATGCATAGAATGTGGAAAAAATTTCAGTCGTGGTGCACAGCTGCGTTCCCATCAAAGGACCCACACAGGGGAGAAGCCACATCAATGCATAGAATGTGGAAAGAGCTTCAGTTGGAGTGCACAACTGCGTTCCCATCAAAGCATCCACACAGGGGAGAAGCCATATCAATGCATAGAATGTGGAAAGAGCTTCAGTTGGAGTGCACAACTGCGTTCCCATAAAAGGATCCACTCAGGGGAGAAGCCACATCAATGCATGGAATGCGGAAAGAGCTTCATTCGGAGTGGACAACTGCGTTCCCATCAAAGGACCCACACAGGGGAGAAGCCATATCAATGCATGGAATGTGGAAAGAGCTTTAGTTGGAGTGAACAACTGCGTTCCCATAAAAGGATCCACTCAGGGGAGAAGCCACATCAATGCATAGAATGTGGAAAAAGTTTCAGTCGTGGTGCACAGCTGCGTTCCCATCAAAGGACCCATACAGGAGAGAAGCCACATCAATGCATAGAATGTGGAAAGAGCTTTAGTCATAGTGGAGATCTGCATTCCCATCAGAGGACCCACACAGGGGAGAAGCCATATCAATGCATGGAATGTGGAAAGAACTTCAGTCTGAGTGGACATCTGCGTTCCCATCAAAGGACCCACACAGGGGAGAAGCCACATCGATGCATAGAATGCGGAAAGAGCTTCAGTCGGAGCGAACACCTGCGTTACCATCAGAGGACCCACACAGGGGAGAAACCATATCAATGCATGGAATGTGGAAAGAACTTCAGTCTGAGTGGAGCTCTGCGTTCCCATCAAAGGACCCATACAGGAGAGAAGCCACACCAATGCATAGAATGTGGAAAGAGCTTCAGTCGGAGTGAACAACTGCGTTCCCATCAGAGGACCCACACAGGGGAGAAGCCTTATAAATGCATGGAATGTGGAAAGAACTTCAATCTGAGTGGAACTCTGCGTTCCCATCAAAGAACCCACACAGGGGAGAGGCCATATAAATGCATGGAATGTGGAAAGAGCTTCAGTCGGAGTGGAGCTCTTCATTTCCATCAGAGGACCCACACAGGGGAGAAGCCACATCAATGCTTGGAATGTGGAAAGAGCTTCAGTCGGATTAGAGCTCTGCGTTTCCATCAAGGGACCCACACAGGGGAGATGCCACATCAATGCATGGAATGCGGAAAGAGCTTCATTCAGAGTGGACAACTGCGATCCCATCAAAGGACCCACACAGGGGAGAAGCCATATCAATGCATGAAATGTGGAAAAAGCTTCAGTCTGAGTGGACACCTGCGTTCCCATAAAAGGATCCACTCAGGGGAGAAGCCACATCAATGCATGGAATGCGGAATGAGCTTCCGCCAGAGTGGACATCTGCGTACCCATCAGAGGACCCACACAGGAGAAAAGCCACATCAATGCATGGAATGTGGAAAAAGCTTCAGTCAGAGTGGAGCTCTGCGTTCCCATCAGAGGACCCACACAGGGGAGAAGCCACATCAATGCATGGAATGTGGAAAGAGCTTTAGTCTTCGTGGAGATCTGCATTCCCATCAAAGGACCCACACAGGGGAGAAGCCATATAAATGCATAGAATGTGGAAAGTGCTTCAGTAAGAGTGGACTTCTGCGTTCCCATCAGAGGACCCACACAGGGGAGAAGCCATATCAATGCATGGAATGTGGAAAGAGCTTCAGTCGGAATGGACATCTGCGTTCCCATCAAAGGACCCACACAGGAGAGAAGCCACATCAATGCATGGAATGTGGAGAGAGCTTTAGTCAGAGTGGAGATCTGCGTTCCCATCAAAGGACCCACACACTGCAAGAGGAAGAGACCTGCCTTTGAGTTTCCTAGTTCTGTTAAAGAAAATCCCCCAGACAAGGGTCACATCCCTCCACAGGCCAGCAAAGAATTGGAGACTAGAAGCAAAGAGGAAGGCCACCACCTTGTTATCTCTCTGTCATGGATAGCAGTCTGTGCGGCCTGGCTTGATTGCTACTGGGGTCGGGTCCCCCACAGAGGAGGACTCTTCTCAGTATTGCAGCCAATTTTGTAGGAGTTAACCTGATCTCTTCCTCCTCAAGGAAAGTATCACAGATTTCTGGGATGACCTGTGTAGGCTTGCTGAAATGAGAGGACCTGAGACCTCTCTTTGGGAGCAGTTAACGGCATACCTTCGTACTGTTGTCCTGGATCTTGGCTCTGCTGCCTCGATTTCAATTCTGGACTCTGGCCTTGAATTATAAATAAAATAATATACGCTTCATTTATATTCCCCTTTATCTCCCCGGAGAGACTCGGATGCGGATTACAGTAGATATGAGGCAAACATTCAGTGCCTTTTTACATTAACAACAACATTTTGTATCTTTGCATTTTGTTTTTCCTGCCAAAGTGGAGTATCTTGCATTTGTCACTGTTGAAAATGAAGTTCAACAGTGACAAATGCAAGATACTCCACTTTGGCAGGAAAAACAAAATGCAAAGAGACAGAATGGGGGACGATGAGGCCTGGCTCGAGAGCAGGACGTGTGGAAAAGATCTTGGAGTCCTCGTGGACAGGAAGGTGAACATGAGCCAGGAATGTGATGTGGCGGCAAAAAAAGCCAATGGGATTTTGGCCTGCATCAAGAGGAGCCTAGTGTCTAGGTCCAGGGAAGTCATGCTCCCCCCATGCTCTATTCCGCTTTGGTGAGACCACACCTGGAATATGGTGTCCCATTCTGGGCACCACAATTCAAGAGAGATATTGACTCTAAGCTGAAATACTGTATCCAAAGGAGGGCGACTCAAATGATCAAGGGTCTGGAGAACAAGCCCTATGAGGAGCGGCTTAAGGAGCTGGGCATGTTTAGCCTGAAGAAGAGAAGGCTGATAGGAGATATGATAGCCATGTATAAATATGTGAGAGGAAGCCACAGGGAGGAGGAGGGAGCAAGCTTGTTTTCCGCTTCCCTGGAGACTAGGACGCAAGGGAACAATGGCTTCAAACTACAAGAAAGGAGATTCCATCTGAACATGAGGAAGAACTTCCTGACTGCGAGAGCCATTCAGCAGTGGAACTCTCTGCCCCGGAGGGAGTGTGGTGGAGGCTCCTTCTTTGGAAGCTTTGAAACAGAGGCTGGATGGCCATCTGTCAGGGGTGATTTGAATGCAATATCCTGCTTCTTGGCAGAATGGGGTTGGACTGGATGGACCAGGAGGTCTCTTCCAACTCTTGGATTCTAGGATTCTATACAATACACATGTTGTATGTTAGCCTGTTCAGCCTGTGTTTGTGTCTGATGCTCATGATGGGAATGGTAGTAATGATGATGCTCATGTAGGGAATGATGTTCTGTTGGGTTTCATCCCTGACTGCACGAGTTTCCAGCTCTCGGTGAGTAATTAGCTTAGATAGACTGAGGGATTTCTCCCAATTTCCTTTAGCTAGTTTGTTTTAAGAAGGGGGTTTTCTTACTCGTCTTTGCATGGCACTAGCTCCTCCCCTTTTGAATGCCTAGGAATGTGATCTCTTCAGGGAAGTGTAACTTCATCTTTTAAAGGTATTTTTATTGCCCTGGCAGAAGGCATGTGGCCTATCCCCATTTTCTGGCCTCCTTTTGTCTTCTCTAGAGTGAGGAGGCATCTTGACATTGTCTAAGGCAGTGGTTCTCAACCTTTCTGATGCCGCGACCCCTTAATACAGTTCTATATGTTGTGCTGACCCCCAACCATGAAATTATTTTCGTTGCTACTTCATAACTGCAATTTTGTTACTGCTAGGAATCATCATGTAAACAACTGATATGTAAGATGTATTTTAATTCAGTGGATCAAATTTGGCACAAATACCCGATACGCCCACATTTGAATACAGGTGGAGTGGGGTAGGGGGACTGATTTTGTCATTTGGGAGTTGTAGTTGGTGGGATTTATAGTTCACCTACAATCAAAGAGCATTCTGAACTCCACCAGGAATGGAATTGAACCAAATTTGGCACACAGAACAATTGGAAGGGTTTGGTGGGCATTGACCTTGAGTTTGGGAGTTGTAGTTCACCTACATCCAGAGAGCACTGTGGACTCAAACAATGATGGATCTGGACCAAACTTGACATGAATACTCAATATGCCCAAATATGAACACTGGTGGACTTTGGGGAAAATAGACCTTGACATTTGGGAGTTGTAGTTGCTGGGATATATAGTTCACCTACACTCAAAGAGCATGTCAAGAGCATTCTGAACCCCACTAACAATTATTATTATTATTAAACTTTATTTGTACCCCGCTAGCATCTCCCAAAGGACTCAATGCGGCTTACACAGGCCGAGGCCTCAACACACAACATAACAATCTAAGCAAATCAAACAATTAAAAACAAAATAAAGCAAAATGAACAACAGGCAATAAACAATACACTAAAGCACAATAGAACTGGGCCGGCCAGAGTGATGGGTACAAGAATTAAAAGTGCTGATGTGACAGGAGGTGTATATGAAGCTTCTAAGGCAAGTGCAGTGTGCGATGTGCAGCAATCATTGGTTCTGGTAAGGTGCTTCTGGGACTTGGTAGTGGAGATTTCCTAATCTGGGAAGGCGCATTGGAAAAGCCAGGTCTTCAGGTTCTTTCTGAAGACTGCTAATGTAGGGGCCTGTCTAAGGTCTTTGGGGAGGGTGTTCCAGAGTCGGGGGGCCACCATGGAAAAGGCCCTGTCCCGCGTCCCCACCAAGCGCGCTTGTGACGCAGGCGGGATCACGAGCAGGGCCTCTCCAGATGACTGAAGTGAACGCGTGGGTTCACACAGAACCCCCAATGACCAACAGAAAATACTATGTTTTCTGATGGTCTTTGGTGACCCCTCTCACACTCACTGGCGACCCCTGCAAGGGTCCCGACCCCCAGGTTGAGAAACACTGGTCTAAGGCAAGATGTAGTAGACGTAGCTATTTTTATTATTTTTCCTTTTTTCTTTTCCTTAGAAGATAGTTGAGTGAAGCTAGTCAGCTCCAAGAACCCTTCCTATCTAGAATGGATTTCTTTTATCTTTAGTGAACGTTATTTTTGGTCCTATGAGTTGTGGATCGGCAATCCTGTGCCGTCTTATTGAATGGAAACCAATCCTTGCTCACTACACGTAAGTTTCTGCTGCTTCTGTACTGTGCATCCTGCACTCTGCTATATTTTTGGTGGAATCACCCCTAGAGAGGGTTATTTTTTTTAATTTATTTATTGTAGCTTTAACATATTCAGTGGTTAAACATTCGTATACTTATCACTTCCCATTAACAATTGTACAGAACATGTATGTCTTGATACCTATAATATTTCATTCTCCTCCTTCATTACATCCAATCACCCAGTGCTAACCTTTCAGGGGTTTGGCGGTGACTTCCTGCCAGTCTTCCGGAGTCTTTATTTGCTGTTGTGTTCTACTTTCTTCTTGCAAGCTCCGACTTCTATACTTTTCCTTGTTCACAAGCTAGACAGATCTATATGAAGCGGAAAGCCTTCAGTTTTGATAAAGTCTATGAAGCCTGTCCAAATTGTGCCTTTGTACTTTCCTTTAAGTCTCTGTGAGAGGCTATCCATTTGTATGATATCCAGTACTTTTATAGTCCATTCTTCCAGGGTTGGGATCTCTTTCCGTTTCCAGACTTTAGCGAGAAGCATTCTTGCGGCTGTACTGAGGAGGAAGCTCATCTTTTCTTGATTCTTATCTAATTTTATATTTGTGATACCTAATAAATATGTTTCTGGTGTTTGAGGAAATTTAATTTTCATGAATTTTTGGGTTGCTTTGTGTATCTCCTTCCAATATTTTTTTTAACTAGATTACAGGACCACCACTGGTGGAAAAAAGTTCCCTTTTCTTTCCCGCACTTCCAACACATGCTTGAACCGTTTTTGTTAAATTTTGCTAGTTTTACAGGGGTAAAATACCATCGAAAGAACATCTTATACCAGTTTTCGCGCAGATCGCTGGCTTCTGTGTATTTTAATTTAGTCATCCAAATTTCTTCCCATTGCTTTATTAAAACGTTGTGTCCTAAGTCTTTTGCCCATTTCACCTGGCACTCTTTTATTTGTTCTTCCTCAGTATTCCACGTGAGTAATTGTTGGTAGAGGATTTTTATATGCTTGTTTTTCTTCTTCATTACCAGTTCCCAAATCCCTTGGTCCTGACTAAAACCTAGTTTACTATCTTCCTTAAATTCTTGATGAATTTGATGATAATTAAGCCATGAGATCTTTTCATTTATCTGTTTTATTTCCTCTAGAGATTTTAACGTCAAATTTGATCATCCTCTTTTAACCTTAATGTTTCCTGTCAGTTTATCGTTTATTGCGATGTCCCAGATCTCCCCCCGAGACCACTCTTCCAATTGGCACTCCCCTCCTTCTTTCCATTTTTTAGCTATTAATAATCTTGCTGCTATTACCAGATTGGCAATTAATTCTTTCAGTTCTTTTGGTATTTTAACATTGTCAATAAATGACAGCAGTGCTATCTCCGGTGTTCCTGTTATCTCTATTTGGGTGATTCTTCTTATTTCTTGAAATACATTTTCCCCAAATTTTTGAACATATTTGCAAGACCACCACATGTGTCCATATGTGCCAGTTTCTTGACAGCCCCTCCAGCACTGCTTAGAATGTCTCTTGTCAATTTGATTTAATCTGATTGGTGTGAGGTACGATCTCCACACCACTTTGTAATAGTTCCCTTTTATTCTTATTGCCATGTTTTTTAATATACGCATATTCCACATTCCTTTCCAGTTTTGTGGGTCTATTACTTTATTACAATCTAACTCCCACATTCTTTTCAGGTGGTCCTCCTCCTGCTCTCCTTCCAGCAGCATTTTGTAGATATCCCTTGTTATACCTTTTGTTCTTTCTTTTCCTTCCTTACTCCCCCTTTGGCTAATCATTTCTTCAAATTTGGTAAATTCTCTCTCTCCTTTATATTTCTTTTTTACGTCCCTTAACCATCTTTCAAGTTGTAAAACTTTATACCATCCAAATTGGGAAGGATAGCCAATACTCCAGAGGACAGGAGCAGGATTCAAAACGATCTTGACAGATTAGAGAGATGATGGGCCAAAACTAACAAAATGAAGTTCAACAGGGACAAATGCAAGAGACTCCACTTTGGCAGAAAAAATGAAATGCAAAGATACAGAATGGGGGACAATGCCTGGCTCGAGAGCAGTACGTGTGAAAAAGATCTTGGAGTCCTCGTGGGGAGGAAGTTAAACATGAGCCAACAATGTGATGTGGCAGCAAAAAAAGCAAATGGGATTTTGGCATGCATCAAGAGGAGCATAGTGTCTAGATCTAAGGAACTAATGCTACCCCTCTATTCCGCTTTGGTTAGACCACATCTGGAATATTGTGTCCAATTCTGGGCACCACAATTCAAGAGAGATATTGACAAGCTGGAATGTGTCCAGAGGAGGGCGACTAAAATGATCAAGGGTCTGGAGAACAAGCCCTGTGAGGAGCGGCTTAAGGAGCTGGGCATGTTTAGCCTGAAGAAGAGAAGGCTGAGAGGAGACATGATGAGAGCCATGTATCAATATGCGAGAGGAAGCCACAGGGAGGAGGTGGGAGCAAGCTTGTGTTCTGCTTCCCTGGAGACTAGGACGCAATGGAACAATGGCTTCAAACTACAGGAAAGGAGATTCCACCTGAACACGAGGAAGAACTTCCTGACTGTGAGAGCCGTTCAGCAGTGGAACTCTCTGCCCCGGAGGGAGTGTGGTGGAGGCTCCTTCTTTGGAGGCTTTTAAGCAGAGGCTGGGTGGCCATCTGTCAGGGGTGATTTGAATGCAATATTCCTGCTTCTTGGCAGAATGGGGTTGGACTGGATGGCCCATGAGGTCTCTTCCAACTCTTTGATTCTATGATTCTATGAATGTTCCCTCCTGATAACTGGACCTTTATCTCATCTATATTTTTCATCTTTGATTCCCAATCTTTTAATTTCGTTATTCCTTTTTCCTTGAATTCACTTTCCAACTCCTTTTTGAGATTTATGGGGAAATTATTTGTAATCAACACCGGTGTTAATGGGGATATCGGTGGTATTAATTTTTCTTCATATTTACAATATATTCCCAATATGTTTTTTAGAAAAGGGTTCTCTATTTTGTTATACCATTTCTTGTCTAGATTCCTAGTTTTCCCTATAAAGAAAATATATTCTAGTTTCATATCTATGCCTTCACTCTCTTCTTCTAACCATTCTAAATCCTTTTGACCCATAATCCCTTCAACAATATACCTTAACTTGTTTGCTATATAGTATAGTTTTAAGTTTGGTATTCCCAGACCTCCCTTCTTTTGTAGTTTATACTATTTTGCTTTGTTAATTCTAACTCTTTTGTTCTCGTTGCAGAAGGTGTTTGTCATCTTCTGCCACTTTGTAATTTCTCCGGCTGAGATTTTAATAGGTAGCATCCTAAACAAAAAGTTTATTTTAGGTAAAATTTTCATCTTTATTAGAGCTATTCTACCAAACCATGACAATTTGAGCTTGGCAAATTTAGCCAGAGTATCCTTCACATTTTTCCTTAATTTGATTAGATTCTCCTCTTCTAGTTTATCAATTTCTTTAGAAATATTAATTCCTAGATACTTTATTGAGAGAGAGGGTTATTTTGAGCCCAACAGCATTTGATTCCCAACATGTTCATATTAATGTGCATAATGGGAATGGGGATGATGTTCCTGATGATGGGCCTGGGGCTGTGGGTTTTCCCGGGATGGAACTAGGTTCAGAAGAGAGTCCTGAGCAAGGTCACATTCCTGGGAAAGACCTTTCACCACTTTTCTCAGAGCAATTGCCTGAAAATGATGTCGAGATTGATTTGCCAGGTTGAGAGGGAGAGAAGAGTGTAACCTTGGACAGAAAGCAGTGTTTTAGTAAACAGAGGCAGAATCTCAGGCGCACCGCTTGTTTACAACCAAAGAAAGATAACAAACTGTTATCTAATGGGGAAGTGAGAAAGTTTCGGCCTTTGGAAAAGGTTTATAATGATTCATTGGAGTCTAGTGCCTCAGTCGAGTCAACATTGTTAATTCATGCTGGTTTCATTTTCAAGTGCTCTATGTTTCAAGTGCCTCAGTTGAGTCAACATTGTTAATTCATGCTGGTTTCATTTTCAAGTGCTCTATGTTTCAAGTGCCTCAGTTGAGTCAACTTTGTTAATTCATACTGGTTTCATTTTCAAGTGCTCTATGTTTCATGGAGTCTAGTCCCTCAGTCGAGTCAACATTGTTAATTCATGCTGGTTTCATTTTCAAGTGCTTTATGTTTCAAGTGCCTCAGTCGAGTCAACTTTGTTAATTCATACTGGTTTCATTTTCAAGTGCTCTGTGTTTCATGGAGTCCAGTGCCTCAATTGAGTCAACATTGTTAATTCATGCTGGTTTCATTTTCAAGTGCTTTATGTTTCAAGTGCCTCAGTTGAGTCAACTTTGTTAATTCATGCTGGTTTCATTTTCAAGTGCTCAATGTTTCATGGAGTCTAGTGCCTCAGTCGAGTCAACATTGTTAATTCATGCTGGTTTCATTTTCAAGTGCTCTATGTTTCATGGAGTCTAGTGCCTCAGTCGAGTCAACATTGTTAATTCATGCTGGTTTCATTTTCAAGTGCTCTATGTTTCAAGTGCCTCAGTCGAGTCAACATTGTTAATTTGTGCTGGTTTCATTTTCAAGTGCTCAATGTTTCAAGTGCCTCAGTCGAGTCAACATTGTTAATTCATGCTGGTTTCATTTTCAAGTGTTTCATGTATCAAGTCCTTGCCAAATTTAAGTTTTTGCCTAAGAGTTCTTGCTGTTTTGCTTCACAGTTTCAAGTGCCTTGCTTCATGGATTTCTATGTACTAATGGACCTGGTTTACTTTTCAAGTTTATGGATTATCTTGGATTTTGGACTTTTACTGTTTTAGTATTTTTTTTACTGCTTTGCCGACATATATTCTACAATAAACTGCTTGCTGATTTTACCAAGCTGGTGTGGTGTTTCAAGTCAGAGGTGCTTGTGCTCTGGAGTACAACAACACAGATAAGGTAGAGGCCTTCCCCCTTTTCCATTTCCAGCTTCCAGAGGTCATGCTCAGTTTCTGGCCACGGGAAGGTGCTGTTCTTCTATTTTTCATGCCTAAGGAGCCTGCTATCCATAGACAAGTCATGCCAGACTAATCTGGTCTCTTTTTTTGATAGAGTTACAAGCTGGGTAGATGCGGGGAATGCCGTGGATGTAGTGTGTCTGGATTTCAGGAAGGCCTTCTTTGACAAGGTCCCCCATTACCTTCTGGCAAGGAAATGAGTCCAATATGGGCGAGGCAAAACTACGGTGAGGTGGATCTGGAATTGGTTAAATGGACA